>NC_062541.1:10130543-10195543 GCF_022655615.1 Tachysurus fulvidraco | reverse complement strand
AAATAATCCGAACCAAACTAAAATGTGGAGGGATACCAAAACTAGATATGTGTACAAGAATCTCCCATTACTGTCACTTGCTGAAGGAACTTGAACTTGCTTTTTGTGTTTTTGCTTTGAAAAATGAATTACAGAATGTCTTTGCTGTTCGGAGGAAACATTGCATGAACCCTGTAGAGCATTATAAACTTGAAAGACTTTTTATTTTAATTGAAATGACTCATGCAGCTTTTGGTCTGCGATTTAAGTGTGTGTGTGGACACATTCATGTGTGTGTGCACCACATCATCCTTAATAAGCTATCCACCAGACCTATGTGATTCAACCCGAATAATTTCCTTGACAAGCTATTGATAAATATTACATTTTTGCTTTCCACCTCATATCAACGCTCGTCATCACAGGTAATTAATTTTGTCCAGAATCCGTCTTTGTGATTGTCTACAGCAAAATTCAATTCAATTCAAATTCAAAGTAGTAGCCATTACCGATTATATAGAAGTCCAGATTATGAATAACAGGTTCTTTCTCAATGTTTATTTTTCATCCCTCCTTCACTAATGCAAACACACACATATATAAGACCCTCACCTTGATCATCGACCTAAAACCTAACCATGATTCTATGTGGTGTTGAATGGCAATAGATCTTTTTTTATGGGCATATTTTATGGATCCGTTTGGGAGGCTCAATTACCATATCCAAGTGACCTTGGAAACTAATTTGTTTTTCCCCCATTAACTATAAATCCAATGTAATGGGCCATAATGGTTGGTGTGATAAAGGAATGCTTGTTATGTATTCAGTCATTTATTTGTTTTCATCTTTAGTACACAGGTGGGGTGAAGAAGGGTAAATAAAGGTGCCGTGGTTAAGATATAGAGTGTGAGAGTGAAAGAGAGATTTGTTTTTCCTCTTTGCTTTCTGACTTCCATGTTCTTTTTCCTGTCCCACAGAGCTAAAATATTTATCCCTGTTAATATCTAGCGTCGTCCGGTGTGTTGGTTTTATATCAAGTCTTTGTGTGCCATGGTTGATGATTTTTCTGGGTTGTTGTTTGTTCTCTTGCTACCTAGGGTGCATTTTAGCACTCTACAGTTATACAGCATATGTGCGTGCTATAATCACTTACGCCAGGCTGAAGTTTAATCAGATACTTTCCCCAGCAGGCTCCAACCAGTATCTGTGTCTTGTAATTGTCTCACGAACGTCGTGCAACAAGACAAAAAACTAGTAATAAAACCATGTGGTTAGTTATGCGACTGTGTCTTCTGTTTGAACTTGAATTTATCTATTATTCATTAGCCTTTTAACTTTTACAGCTAATCGATTAGAAGCCCCGTCCGTTTTATTGCTCCACTTTC
This sequence comes from Tachysurus fulvidraco, assembly GCF_022655615.1. Taxonomy (NCBI): domain Eukaryota; kingdom Metazoa; phylum Chordata; class Actinopteri; order Siluriformes; family Bagridae; genus Tachysurus; species Tachysurus fulvidraco. The sequence goes on along the minus strand of NC_062541.1, from coordinate 10,194,178 downwards.
CTGCATCGTCATTCATTTTGTCAACTTTGGGTGAAAAATTATCTCAATTATTTGATTTCATTCCATCAGCACGAACTATGTCGTATATTGGCATGCGTACATGGGTGAAGACATTACATGTCACAGTAAAAGAAAAGGGTTTGAAGTGGAAGTAAGGGCTGGTCATATAGAGTGTTATGAGCACTAATAGAGAATATGTGAAGAAAGGGAGATGAATGAAGAGATTGAACTGAGCTCTTTTGAAGTGTTCAGCTTTTATCAGTTGCCACCATAGTCACAGTAATATTCCTTTCCACATAGATGAATGCATGGCGTTTCTCTTACAAAGCACTTCTGAATAATAAAATCTTTTGTTGTGCATTTGATATAATTGTTATTTTCTATTTATTTGTTTGTTTATTTTCCAACATGTATATAGACATGACCCTGAATAGAGGCAAGGATGAATGAATACATGATCTATCTATCGATCGATCGATCGATCTATCTATCTATCTATCTATCTATCTATCTATCTATCTATCTATCTATCTATCTATCTATCTATCTATCTATCTATCTATCTATCTATCTATCTATCTATCTATCTGTCTATTCATTTATTTAAGTGAGTAAGTTTGTAAGTAAAATAATAAATTCTTTTCTAAGACTTTCTGTTTATTTAAATTTTTTCAGAGTCAATTTTTCAGGTGGGAAAAAAAACCTCCATAAGATTTAACAAGTGATTGTTGTGAAGCCAAAGGGCATCTCATGAATTATGGATGACGGCCCGATGGAAATCAGTTCCTCACCAAACTGAATTCCCAGACGGCTCTTGAGCTTTGGCCATGCTCTAATGCAAGACGCTCTGTACACCTGCGGTGTAGCGTGTCACGAAACAGACAGTTTATTAATCAGGGTGGATTTCCCTTCTATCCTTCTTGTTATAGTGAGTACAGTTTGCTTCCCCTAACTCCATCCTTCCTGCACACTCGACACAGTTTAAATGTTTGCAAAGTCATAAAACTTTTTCAAAGCCATAAGTCACATAGCACTTAACTCAAAGCTGCCTCACCAGTTATAAGAAGCTCTAAGTGAGTTTAATGGCACTGCTTGTTGTTGAGAGATGTGAAAGTGAAGGTCAAAGCTTTTGCCAGTGTCTCTGCTCTTCTCTCCTTACTTCTAATTCCCACAACTGAACTCATTGCCCAGGAAGCCTGATTTGTTCTGTCACTTCAGAGAGTAAGAGAAGGCCGTTGCATTGCTCAAAGATTCACAGTCATTTAATCCTGGAACTTTGTGGTTCTAAAATCGTCCTGACCTGTGCACCTCGCCATACGGTTTCCATCAAATTCAAAGCAGCAGACCAAACAATCTGCCTCAGTAGTTGCAGTTCAGCTTGGCTCTGTTTGGAAGACACGTTCTGCAGCCTACATGTCAGCTTTTAGCACCAATGCACATAATTATGTATTTACCATAGCTCTTTAATCTACAGTTGTGGTCATGCTGCATTTATTTAACAAGAAAGAAAGGGGTCTATAACCACCAGTAACTGGTTTTCAGTGCTAGTTAAACACTGATTTTTTTTTTTTTTCTTTTTAATCTAAGTGTCCATAGTTGGCATAAGTGCTTGCTTGTTTATCATGGATAGTTTCATACAATTAATATGTGCAGTGATGTTTATTTGGACAAAGTGCTAATAGGTTGCACGTACTTGAACATTTGGATGTAGGGCGTATAGACAAGTATGCCCTTGCGTATTTCTCTCTAATGCCTGAGATATTTTTCGATTAATCTAGGAAGTTCATTGGACTGGGATCAAGAACTCATTTACAGCTGCACTCCTGAGGCTTGTCCGAGCAAAATCTAATACCGAGGACGAGGGTGAAGGGAGGGTATTGAACTTGCAATAATGCCCTTAAAGAGTGCTTCATCAAACCATGTAGGCCCCTCTTTGACTTTCAAGACTCTTTGTTGAGTGCAAATAATTTCTTTTAGCAAGGAAGAACGTAAAGTGAATAGAAGGAGAGGTGTAGGGGTGACAACACTCTTTCACACCGTTCTCTAATAGCATATTTATGAGTGCTGTAATCTGTAATGACATTTTCGATATTCCTTCACTTGTGTTACTTATCAGATCCGGAGACTGTTCCCTGGAATAATCACTACATGATAATGGGGAGTGATTTGAGCTTAAATTGCTTTTTAACTCAAATAGACATCTCTATAAGTGCATGGTGACATGGGCATTAGAAGGACGGGACCGATTCTTTAGAACGTTTTATCTAGAGGTGCACACGAATAAATGTGCTTTAGGGTTCCTAAGTGAAGTGACCTTTTGTGTTTCTTGTGCTCTTATAAAGGAAGACATTCTGGCAACTTTTATTTTACTTTACCTTTTTTTTTGTTGTTGTTGCTTTAGAGGAACTTCTTCATGTAGGTTCTTCAGCGAGGGCAGTTTTATTAGATATTTGTACACTAGCTCAAGCTATTTCACAAAAAAATTTGAAAACTCTAGTTAGATAAAATGGTCTAAATCTGCAAAGGACATGACACAACGATCACACCGATCACCTTTTGATGAAATTTTAATATTACCATTCAATTACTAAGTTCATGGCTACATACATTAGTTTCAAATGGTTTATGCTTCTTGACCAACGACACAGACTAAACAGAACTCGAAGTGGGGATTAAACATATACTTTTCTAACCATTTGTCCTTAAAATGCTATACTGTGTCTGCAGCCATACCACAGTAACCCCTATATTGTCATCCCAAGTATTCTACATACGTATGACATAGTGTGTCATCGTATACAAAGGTTTAGATTTTTTTATGCAGTCTTGCAAAATAGCACTAGTCTGTTATAATATGTACGAAGCGATAGTGAGAGAGAAATCAGTCAATCCAAACAAGCAACGATATGAATACTGTATATGAATTATATTATTAATGGATTTGATTATGAAATAATACATAAGGAAAAGTTAGCAAAAAAGCATATGTTACATTACATACTGTCTGGTATTAGATGTCCACCATCTTATCTGGTCTTATTATAAAGTAATAAAACAATCTGAACCAAAATTCACTTTATCTGTCCAGTAGCTGGCATTGTAAATCATGACTAATATCATGTGACAAATGTGTCAGAACTCAATGCCACTTCCATTATTTTAGCAGCCCTCAACGGAGAGGAGAGTGTAGAGCATTAAATAAATAAATAAAGGGTGGACTTGAAGAAGAAAACTAATTTCAGTAAAGGCGGACCTGTGGGTGATTGATTTTGTGGAAGGGATTAATCTTGTTCTCACCATCTCCATGCCCGCCAGTTATTGTATGAACGATTTTTTCCAGTGCTTCAGAGGGTGCACAAAAAATGAGATGAAGACAATCTGTGGAAGGTTGAACTTTAACCTGTGAGACAGCCATGAGAACTCTCAGAGTGTGATTATGTCATATCGATGGCTGATGTTGTAAATCTGTCTGTCAAGCGAATTGCCGGGGAGACAAACTTTATCCCCAGATGTTTGGCATCGCTCATGTCTACAATACATCACTCACACTACCACCACCGGGCTCATAGTTATGTCATACTTTAGATGTGAGTAGGGAAAAGAATGTGTCTATCCCTGCTTTCTTCTCTGGAGAAGCTTCGTTGCAACTCCTTTTCCCATAAAGGCATAGGGTGTGTTTTATTTAATGAGCCAAATTCTGGTAATTTGTGTTAAAATGACACTGCTGTCAAGGAATTTCCTGTTGTGTGAGCATCCCAGCATGACCCAATGGTGGTGATAGTGTCCAGGGAACATTTTGTTCACCATCATTGCACCCGTGTGCCGTAGGCTCTTTGTAAACAGCAGTACTTCATAACTGCCATGTGAGTGTCATGCCTTCCACACGATTCCTGCAGTTGTTTTCAAAACCATCCAGCAAATCTGATTCATAAGATGCAGCCTGTCCCCTTTTAGTTTGTTTTCGGTTTGCTTTTTCCTTTTAATATTTCTTTACTGTGGGCTTTCCAGTTTCTTCCTGCCATCCCATTTCTGCCTAAAATAATGTCATCCATGGATAGGCTCCAGGTCCAACTCAACCCTGAGCAGAATAAAGAGATTCCTGAAAACAAATGAATGAATGTATGTCCCTTTACTTCTTGTTGTATGTAGCTTTTATCGTGTGTTCATGTAACTGAAATCGAAATGTGTTAGCCAACCGGTATCAACTCTATGTTTTATACCTCTCGGTAAAAGCAGACTACGGCACACGACAAAGTCACTGATTCTATGAGTACTTTGATATCCATCCTGCACTTAATTAGGCTGAGCTTCCATCAGAATTTCAAAAGACATATCTATTCTTCCCTCTCATCACTGATTCTGTGAGTATGGCACTTCTGGGCTGATAAAGTCTGTCTTTGTGTCTGTGATTCAGAGACCCCTCTCATTACTGTCATCGTCAGTGTTGGTGGAGTCACAATACTGGCTAATGAGAATAAGTCAGGGCTGAGAGACTGATTAGAAACCCACACCATCAGCAGAAACAATTGCAGACAAAACTCAGAGACAAGCCCCAGACTTACCGCTCTATTTCCTTCCCTCCCTTGCCAATGTCCTCTCTAGTCTGCTTTCTTACAGTACTCGTTCTTTTCAAAGGGTCTGTTGAGCCAAATGTGACATTTGGTACACACGGTGAGGCTCAGTCTCTGCCTCTCTGTCAGGAAGATTCAGATTTTTCTTCAGCTTATGTGCTTAGCATTCTCTGCAATGCCTCAATGGGTCCCAATGTGAAACAATAATGAGAACAGCTTTGTCTTAATAATAAGAGCTAATTCTTGTCATCCCAAGAACCTGCTCACTGGTATAAAGCTGGCTTTAATAGAGTTTATGCATTCATTAGATTAGATTTTCATACAATTCTCACATTAGCAGAGTTAGTGGCATTATTTTTGGTGGCTGAAGGGTTCATTATGAATTGTATCATTGTATGGCTTTCTAAACAGTGTCTTTGTTTTGTGTTGCAGGTTCACAGGTCCAAATCTTCCCTCACCTATTATTAGCAGTAAGAATTGGCTACGTATCCACTTTACCACTGATGGCAACCATAAGCTAAGGGGATTCAGTGCTCAGTACCAAGGTAGGAGGTCTGACAAATTATGTTTTGTTTCTATTACTATAATGTAATGATACTAATGTAACATCCACATCATTTAATGACTTTAATTATTTTGTCCTAAAAAAATATTAGCATAAGCTGGCTTCTTGAACTAGTTTCTAATTTTCCCCACAAATCAAGCCACATATTAAAACATAGTTCACAAATACGTTTATGAATGTAATAATGTATATTTATAAGTACAGGTAATTTAGAAATTATGATGTTTTTTTTTAAATAACTTAAATTATACATTAAGTGAAATGTAAACAAAACCTTCAGAATATTTATGGTTGCTACCTATATTGACAGGCACAATTTAAAAATTCTAGATCTTGAATGTAAGTGCATTGTCTACTCCGTTTCCTTTTCTGGTTCACATCTACAACCAAGTATGCTGCCAATTTTCAACACAATTTGATTCACGCTGACTTAACTACCTGACCTCCTGAAGTTGAAACCAACCAATAACTTGCTATTTTTAGAGTGATTTTTTTAGCCTACATTTCATTATGAAACAATCTATTATATCATTGTTGTAGAAGAAGATACAGTACAATAATTATTTTTATCCCCATCACATAGATTAGATTGTTAATAAGATGATCTTAGAGCATATGATCAACCATAATTTGGTCAAGAGGATTAAGGTCCTTGCTGCTCAAGAGCTCTAAATTTGCCGTGCCAGTACCAAAGCCTGATTCCCAAACCTTCTGTTCAGTAGCCCTGAGCCCACCACTGCCCACTGCTGCTTCTGGCAGAATTCTTATCACATTACAAAGTTCAAAGGTCTCCGTTTAAAGGGGATGAGCTGAAAAGCGGGATTAACTGTCTCGCAAGGAAAAAACAAAGGCAAAATCTGGGAGAATTTCACCTCTGTAAGCAGATCAGAGCGATTGGATAGGATTACAGGTCTGCAGTTTGATAAATAAATACTGTCAGGAAGAAGAGAAAGGAAGGCTAAGCCCTTAATTAGATTTCCAATTGAACCCCCTCCTGCTCCGCTTCTCCATCTCATTCTTTCTTTCAGCACAAGTGTGTTTATGGCTAATTTCCAATGAGTAGATACTCTTAACATAATAAGACACTTAGCCTTCTGTTTTGTCTTCGATGAGTAAAATGTTTGAGTCCCTCCATGTCATAGACAGTTTCTAAGCGACTTAAGGGTTTTTTTTTTTTTAACTGAGGAAGCATATCCACTTAAATGTATTCTTTGAATATAGAAAATATTGAAATTTTGGCATACATGATCTTAATACATTTTAAAACTATTGAAGTGACATGGTTAAAGATAGTAGTACTAATAGTCTGTCTGAAGCATAGATTGAAGTGGGGAAACCCTTAAATTTGTTAGGACTTCGTAGTTATTGTTATGAGAAGGTGTTCTTCCACTTGGGCAACTACTTATAGTCTAGTCTACACCATCCTTGTCTAGCTATGATCAAAGTTTGTTAACATGTCAAGGATAAGTCAAGATTAAGTCTAAAAACAAAAATCAAGACAGAGAAAAGATTAAGACAAAACTATCTAACCAGTAACTTTATCTCGTTGGCTTTGTGAGGACTTACTGTATTTCTTCTCAAACCCTCTGTATATGAAAATAGATGACACAAATTTTATTTATAAACTATTAGATGAGATCAAAACCATATTTAGTGAGATAAGTCCTATTCAGATATTATTTAACAGGACTCACATTCAAGAACCCAAACATGTCCTTTAGTCCTAATAGAGAGAGTTGAGAGACTTTCATTATATCCCTGATGGTGTTTAGAGTAAAATCGAAGCAAAACATTGTATGTAATAATAATAATAATAATAATAATAATAATAATAATAATAATAATAATAAAAAATAAGGTAATAAAATACACTTTACATTAGTTTAATATAATGTCATAAGTAGTTAAAGTAAGAAACATAGATAATTTGTAAATCTTATCAAAATAAAGATTTTGTAAATGGAGGCCGTGGACATTTGTTTTGATTCGCTAATAGAATAAGAAGCAGCTACATATTCAGATGTGAAGTAATAACTCTGTTACAAATAGCACACAATATAATATGAGTAATTTGGTTCAAACACAAGTCACAAAGTGTCAGTGCCTGGAATTGTAGCTAGTTGTTCTAGCTACAGAAGATGATGCCGGCAACACCTGTGTATTCAGAGTCTAAAAATAATCTATGATTGTAATTACTATTTACTCACACACACTGTGCATCATCGTTGTCCTCAAAATGCCATTTTTGTCTTGCAGTAAAGAAGATGACAGAGCTGAAGTCCAGAGGAGTAAAGATGCTTCCAAGTAAAGACAACCACAGCAAGATTTCAGTGTGTAGGTGTTTGAACGTTTTTGTGCTCTTTCTCCTCATTGGTCCACAGCAAATCTGTCTTCCTAATAAATGAATCCATTTTGTTAACTAAACATCCAGAACACTCATATCATTACCATTAAGGCTCTGTACTAGTGACTGGATGGTTGTGTGCTTAACTCTCATAACTGTCACAGAGCTATTTCAGGGTTTTTAACCATGACCTTTATGCCCGATTAGGCTCTTATGGGCTGTGAAAAGTGCCTTCAGAATTCTTCGAGTGTTCATGTTTTTTTTTCAGAAGGTGGATCCTTCAAACAATTAGTAATAGGTGTAGGACCACATTAGATTATGATCTAGTTATTTCTGAGACTCTGGTATCATTTGGAGGATGTTCTAAATATACATGCATGTTATGCAATATGAACTAATGTGAATTTTATATACGACTCATTTCCCACTTAGCCCATATTATGATATGAATAGATAAGTGGAAATAGCAAGGCAATTAGAGTGTAAGCTACACATTAATATATTCTAAGCTCTGATTCCCTAAGAAAAAACTCTGCGTCTGTGTGTCCACTTAGAACATTATGTATTCAATCCAAATAATGTATTCATAGTCACTGTCAGCGATCAACACGTTTGAGGAGAAGAGGGAGGTTGGACATTCAGAGATTTTCCACTCCCACTTTCATTCACATGTCACTGCTGGATTATCACTGTAAGGTTACTGAGCAGCAAAGAAATGCCTTTCCTGCTCCTCCCTGGTTATAAGGAAAACTTGTATAGAATGAAGCATAAACCAGTGAACACTGTATCTAGATTATATTTGCATTACTTGTAAGTCACTTTGAATAAAATAGGTTTAGCAAATGAATAAATATCTATTTTATTCTAGTTTTGTCCAAATGTCGTACTGCCATTACTACAAAACATAGCCTTTACAATGTATTCATTGTGTGTGTTAAGAAAAGAAACAAAGGGAATTTCGGTCCTCAGGAACTCATTTAAAGAATTTCAGTCTTGCGGAAGATGGAGAACAAAAAAAAAAAAAGCATCAGTAATTTTGCCTTTTGTCTGGAGGTCTCACCAGACTTCTGTCTTCTTTCAGACTGCCAACAATGATTCTTTATTTACCTTTCTATTACCTTATCTTACCATCATGAGAAAACGTCACCTTCCAGGCACGTCTGTGTGTGTGTGTGTGTGTGTGTGTGTGTGTGTGTGTGTGTGTGTGTGTGTGTGTGTGTGTGTGTGCGTGTATGAGCCATAAGCTTCATCAGGGTACTCAGTGGCAGCTCTGACAATTGTGGCCTTTTGTCCCACATCAATATGTATGAAACCTGGCACACAGATGCCTTGGCCAATCATTTTGTGTCATTTCAGTCGTGCCTGCCACCATCAGCCTTCAGAGTCACACATCACTAGAGCCCAGACTCCCTGGGCACACTCATTGATCCGTAATGTCATTTTCACTATCTATCTGGAATGGATAAGTCTGTCCAGTGGACGCATTGCTTGTCTAAAAGGGGGCAGTGCAGTTACTTAATGATAAGGGGTGGTGTTTCTCTCAAATGAAAATCTAAGTTATTTAGTCTTTAAAATTGTGTCCTTGATGTCTGGTAGTATTACGTCAGTGCTAGTTATCAGGATATTACACTGTGAAATTCACTTACTGCAAAATGAAATACATGCAAATAAGAAATAGCTTTTTTATTAATATTATTTTTGTAATTACACGGTGTAGTAAAACTAAGATTTTGTCAAAGTATAATTTTAAATTTTAAATTGCAATCTATAAAGACAACAGTTCCATCAGTTCTTATGGATATAAAGGTATCAAGTTATTTTTGTTTATCTCCAGATCAATCAGGTCAAGGGGTGAGAAAGGAAAAAAAAGTGAATGCAAAAAGAATTATTACTTGTTGCATTAAAAAAAAAATCTCATTCAAATGTTGCAGGTTCTCAAGTGGTACACCAAAAAAACCACTTGTCCTGTCATCTGGAGATTGTGAATTGAAATCCTTTGATCACTGGTAGCTCAGTGGTTAAGATGTAGGACTACTGATCGGAAGCCAAACTCCCATGTTGGAGCCTTTCTTTAACCCTCAGCTACTCAGATGTTTGAAATAAGTGTCTCTGACGAATGGCATCAATGCAAATGTAAATCCTGAATATTCCACAGTCATTCATGGCAACGAATCTGGAGCGCAAAATGTGCTCTGCGTGCTCTCACATGTCATTTACCCAGTCGTAGGAGTCTGTGAGCTCATGTATGTGGCAGGGAAGAAACTGAGTGTATAGCGCTGCTGTGTAAAGATTGGGAAGTTCATGAGCTCATGAAGATGATGCTGGCTAGCTTCAAGTGACTTGGATGAAGCATTTGTTAGCTTTCACCCTCCCTGGTTTGTAGCTGTTGTATAATTATGTGAGTGCTGACTGGTGGAATTGGCGAGATTGAAGAGAAAAATCCAACATTGGATTTTGGCTTATTTTTGGATATTCACTAATGCGGTTTGTGATGTCGCACTTCATTCAGTCAAGTAGCTCAACCAGCGCCTCCACATTTTCACTCTTACCTCCAAAGCCACAGTAAAAAGAATCTTTATTTCAGTGTTATTACTGATAAGAATACTACCTATACTGTACCTCATGTTGTGAGTAATAGTATACTGGGATTTATTTCCTTTTCAGAACAGAAAATGCTATAGCCAGTGCTGTTTTGTAACAATGCTCAGTGCCAGCACAGCTTTAAATCAGCAGTAATAACACATATAATTATTACATCAAATAGATGACAGATTTTTTTTACCTTCTTTCCCATTGTACTAATATGGTGTTTGATCAAGAAACTTGAGACTTATCAAGCAGCATTACCATCTTTTCTTGAGATCTAGTCAGTTTGCACTTCTTGTTCATTATTTTTAGTATCCGCTAAGCACTACTGAGATACAAAATACCATTTTATAGGCTGGCAGCAAAATCATGTGGGTGGATCCCAGAGTGTGCAAAGAGACAAATTTGCAGAGATTGTAAATTACCTTGTCAGTCAACCCCCGTTCAATCCCGCTGCTCATGTATATTCATATTTAGGGTTGTTATGGTGTCATGGTTTCAGGGTTAGTCACAGCATATGATTGGACAGTCACCTCACTGCTACATTAAAATGCATTTCCTTCTATTACAATCTTTTCATTCACATTTTACCTACTCAAGTTGCCTGACTCCATTGGTTCTCATGTCTTTTTTTGTCTAGCTCTGACTCTCCAAAGATTTCAAAACCCTGTCTCTCTGGACCCTAATTCATATTACATTAACCTCCATTTCTCTGCAGAGGACATGGATTGCAATGAAAACCCTTTGGCTACATAAACCACTACTTTTGTGAAAACGTTATAATGCCACCTCTGCAGGTAGCAGTTACTCTGATATATCCCCTACCTTATCATACTTGACTGCTATCAAACGCACAGAAGAATATAGAATGATATACTGCACACCTCCTTGTTGCCACATTGGCCTCATTGGTTTCAATTTTTTGTAGTTTATAATGTCAGTAAAATAAACACTGACACTTAGAATTTTTAGTAAAAATCAACATTATACAGAAACATCATTCTCATAATGATATCCTTCAGAAAGAAAACAATTAGGGGATTTTTTTTTTTTTTTTTTTTTTTTTTTATTATTTCACCAAACATGTGTAAAGACTGTAAGGATGCAGAGACATCGACAGGTTCAGATTCTTTATTTTAACAATGCAAAACAAACCCAGAAAATGAAACAGGAAAGGGTCAGGTGATACGCTAACAGAAAAAAGGACATAAACCAGGAACTACAAAAGTAGCTGTGACCATAAAATCAATAAGGAATGATCATAAGGCTTGGTAAATACAGCTACGAAACTGAGCCTTTACTTCACGCTGTACTGGTGAAATTAGTGTCCATATACAATGGCTGTGATCGTGTAAGAGTCCAGGTAAGTGCAATCAGAATGAGTGTGAACATGAGCGTGCAATTTTCCTTAGACTAATTCATTATACTGTGAAAATTCCCACCCGTAACACTCCTGTTCATATTATTTTAGCCTTAATTACTAGTGCTTTTATTGACCAGCTCATGCTCTTAAAGTAGTACATAAGAAATAATTGGCAACCTTGGATGCAGGAACTGCACTCAGGTAGTTTCAGTAATTTAAATAGATCTTCCAGGAAATCAAGTTAAGCACTCTATTGAACAAGAACAAGCACATGACATTCATTATATATCAATAGGTGTACATTTTTCAACATTAGTGGTCAACATTCTGTGTCCTGTTGTATACGTTTTTAAAATATTCCATAAAAATCTCCATTTGTTTTGCAGTATCCCAGATGGGTGTGGCGCAAGGACACAACATGTGCCTGGACCCTGGGATCCCAGACAGGGGGAAAAGAAAAGGCACGGACTTCAGGTGTGAAATGATTCCATGGATTGTTCGTTAAAAGACTAATTTCAAAGGAAGATTAACAGTGACAAAACAAGACGCATTTAATTTAGTGATTTTTTTTTTTTTTTAATGTCTGCTTGACAAAAAGGCCTGAAATGCTGGAGGTTACCATCTGCTTAATTTCTCGTTGTCCTTTTAATTCTCATGTCTTGTTGCTGATATTTGATCTGATGTTTGAATAAACATGGACTTTGAGATCTCAAAGGTCAGACCGAGGGAGTGCGAAGAGGAGAGAGTAGGAGATGACAAAGACTCATAGATACAGACTCTGAGAATTGGAACACAGATGAATAGGGACGATCAATTTCACACGTTCTCTCTTCATTTTTACCTGAATGTTCTCTGCTATCTGAACGCTCTTCTGTCAAGTGATTAGTAATGGATAGCACACACACTGCTGCCTCTGCACCAACACAAGCTCTTGTCCACTTGTCAGAAAAGAGTGAGTCACCCACATAGGTCAAACAAGGCCAACACCAACCTGGAGGTGGTAGATTTTTTTTCTCCCTGGGGGGGTCCTGGCTATCACACACTCACACATGTGTGTGAAGGGTTTTAGACAGCAGGTGCCAAAGGGTTCAGTGTGTAAGTGAGGAGAATGAAACAGGGACACTCTGGAGGACTGATAGTGACTGATAGCACCTGGAATGTTCAACAACACTGTGTTACTGTGTTACAGCTTTCTGTGTTAGATTAAACCATTTGAATGAACATCTGGCATTGAAAACTGCTCCAGTCCTGCTGGAATCTATAGTAGTAACACTTTCTATCACACATATGTGAAGCGTTGTATATGCATTAATTACAAAATATAGTTATGAGTCTGCCACTCTCTTTTAGAAAAAAATAATGATAATACCCTGAGTGTTTCTTGTTTCTCAGATGTTATCTTCTTTTTTATATTTACATGTAATGAAAGGTGCATTTATCTTTAAAGCACTACAAATAATGATGGTCCATTTATGCATCTAAAATCAATCTAAATACATATTACTTGCACATTTCTAGGAAAAAGACATACAACCCCAGTGACCAGGAAAGGCACAATTTAGTCATATTTTACTTTTTCTCTTTTATGCATACATAATAAGTGTGTATTACATGTGTATTACATGTAATACCAATAACACTAGTTGATATATTTAAATGCACAGCACCTCTTTTTGACTTCATGATGTCAAGATACATAAAGCATTATTATATCTGTTCCTAATAACATTAAAGACTCTACACCTGTGTTTTAATACATTCTCTGTCCATTCACATAAACAGATATTTTATCATTTTGTAACTCAATATTATGAATGAATATCCTCATTCTTTAGAAGGAGTAAGCCATGTAACTGTAAATGCTTATAAGCGTTTTTACAGGCTTAGTTAATAAGATGTAAACAGATGTGTACAATTCAGCAGCATACAGATCTCCTGGGATAATCAGTTTAGATTTTTGTTGGCCAGTGTAAAGTACATTCATGAACAAGAGAAGGAAAATAGACTGTGCTTCCTGCCGACTTTGCATTTGTATTTCATTTGGTGTTTATGTTTAAACATATGCACTTCATTTTTGCGACACACCTCGATGCTCCAGCAAGTTGCTGCTTCCAAACTGGCCAGTCTGGTTGGCAGTAGATTGTTTTGTGTTTTGTTTTTTTTTACTATGTTGATTGATTAGCATGCACAAATGACAGGTGATTTACTTATTTATATATTTACTTTTGGAATCAGGAACGCTCAGCTATCAAGCTGTTGCGAACGCTGATAAAACCGTGCAAAACAAAGTACAGCACAAAGCCGTCATATACAGTAGCTCTCCTGCTAGCACAGTGTGTCACCTTGCAGTTAAGCATATCTGGAGAAAACATGGATGCAAGCCATACTGGAATAATTAACTTGCTATCTGAGGAGAAAGCACCATAGCTCATAGCAGAAATGTTAGTAATGACTTTTTGCTGGGGTCACAAACACAACGTGCTAGACGAAAAAGTAATATAGTCGTCCCCTCTACAGGAAATGAAATGCTAGTTTATTTCCCTTTATCTGTATTAATAGACTTAAAAATCTAAGTTGACAAACTCTATTACATAATGTTAGCTTTTTTTTTCTTTTTCTACCGACTACATCTTTAAGGTATTATGTAAGCAAGATCTAGTCATTTTGTTATATTACGTTTGATCTATAAAATAATGCATTATCAATTTATTATACAAATTATACAGTGTCACCTGTTTTATTAATTTTTGTAATATAATAAATGAATGTTAAGAATTATTTAAGCTTTTATTTATTTTTTTATTTGCAGACGTGGGGCCACAGTGCACTTCTCCTGTGATGAAGGTTATGAGCTGCAGGGCTCCAAGAGCATAACCTGCATGCGTGTAACTGACAACTACGTAGGCTGGAGTGATGACCGACCCATCTGTAGAGGTACGACTCATGCTCACGTGCTCAACACCGAATTTGTATCATTCAGAAAACCTCCCACATGCATTACACGTGTTTTATATTGGTTATGTAACAGAAAAAGAACATAGTGTGGATGAGCAGAGAGATCGAAGCTAAGGAAGAAAGCAGACAATCTGTGCAGCAGATTTCCTAGGAGGGATAAGATGCCTATCTCTTTACTAATCAGCTTATTTAACCACACTCAGCACTGATTAATGACTTTATTAAGCTTTACTAATTTTCTGATTGTGATTGTCCTCAAGAGTTCTCTCAGCTTGTTGCTGCAATTGTTTCCTCTTCACAGTGGTGTTTTCAGTGGTGTGGATATCATGTTCAAGGCCAAAAACAGAACCTTTTTGCATTCCACAAAATGCTAGGCAGTATGAATCAGTATGAGGCATTATGAGTATTGTTCAAACCGACCATCGAAAATACCCTCGCTAATGAATATGTTTTGTTGTTTTTTTCCATTGGTTGTTGCATTAAATCTTACCCAGACAATGCTATTTTCTGATTGGCTATTGTGTAGCCTCTTTTTGATTGGCTGATAAGTGTCAGGGTCGACTAAGAGCTCCAGGGGATACGCGCTTGATTCCTGCCCGGTTCCATAGAGACAGCGGCATAGAGGCAGCGGTGCTGCGGCATATTAAATATATGATAAATAGTATGTTTTTCTGCGTGAGAAATACGATGTGTGGCGGGAAAGCGGGGCAAAAGACAGAAATGCGTGACTGTCACTCTCAATGCATGACACTTGACAGCCCTGCTTTTCTCAGGTTTGGATCTATCACATTTAGAAATCTTTAGCTACAGAACCTGTATGCTAAGCTAACTAGCTAATTTATGCAATACTAGTAAAAACAACTGTTTTGACAAGTATATTTTGATAGTTTTTTCCTAGAGAAAATAAACTACCAATGTAAACTCAATACAGACTTGTATACTAGCTGTTAGCTAGCCTGCTACGTACATACAGTAGGTGTTAGAGATGAACAAAGTCTTGGATTTTATGTTGCTTTTGAAGTTAGAGCACCTAACTAAAAAGATTCGAAACTTTGGAGTAACTTCCTGTATAAGTGTAGATTTGTGTACTTTTTCTCTCCTTACATCATACATTAGGCCAGTAGGGATTATCCTGAAACAGATGTGTGTATGGTAAAAGATGTCATACAGGTTAATACACTTTATCTTCAGGTAACCCACAGTGCATTGCTGTCTGCCCTGCAGCGTACAGATTCCTCACATTCCAATTTTCTTGTCTAGGTTACACCGTGTCCTCTACTCTTTCTGAGACACACACATAAATACACACACAGTATATCCTAATACACACAGATACATACACAATAGTTAATTTGTGCTTCTTGGCCTTGTGATATTGATTTATTTCTGCAATATCATTCATCACACTGTGTACTATTAGTCTTTCATTAGCACACTACATCCCCTCTGTTACTCCAACAGCCTCGGCACAGTGGTTACCGTGCTACTGCAGACTGCTGGAGAAACTTAGTTAGACAGCTCTGAGATGGAAGACTGCAGTTGCAGTTTTGTTTTTGATTGTTTAATGATCAGTTTTTTGGTTGGTTAGCTCACACCAGGTATTGGACTGGAAGAAGAGGAATAGATCTCAGATGGAGAAGGTATTTACTAGCAGAGACACCCTGTGGTTCTGCACTACAGCCCCATTAGTTATGTGAAGAGTGGTGATATTTGGCTTATGCATTTTAAAACCTGTTCCAATCAATTGTCTCTTTTTTTGGAATTATTCACCTTGTTTCTTCGAACGCTAATAAATGCCACTCAAAAACCACCAAAAAAGAAAGACACTGATTGAAAAAAAAAAAATCACCTCAGAAAAAACATCCGATTTGTCCTTAAGAACACAAAATAAAAAAAAGGCTATTTCAATTATTTACTGATGATTAAGGACAGCGTATTCTGTTTTTCAACAAATAAACTGAACAGTGGCAGAACTTTGAGATTTTGTTTGTTGTGAGATTTTTTTATTTTTTTTTACAAAGTAATATTATTTGCAGGATTTAGGATAACTGATCACATCAACACGATTTGTATAATTCATAAAAAACAACAACAAAAAAAAAAACGAGGAATTATTCACATTTATGTACTTTCAGTGGTCTAAATTGGCTCTTAAAGTTCAAGTCAGTCTCATCTTCTTTATCCAAGGCTTCCCCAAGCTACTTTATTTCTCACACTTCTATACCTTCTAGCGTTAAAACACCTAGCTATGCGTTAGGTACCTTGGTGCTAAATTTCACACTGTTTCAATTCAGTCAAAATGGGCTGGTAACACCACCATAAAATGAAGGTGATTATCTAATTATCGAATCTAATTTGCTCTTCTTGTACATTTGAGAGTTTCTTTCCCTTAAGCAATTCCTTGCTGCAGGTTATTGTATCATAGCTTATATGTTGTATGTGGAAAATATGCTTCATCTAATTGAATTTAAATAGCTTATATTACTGTAGTTTGGAAACTGAGGATGAGCTCCCCAGTGTGGTGAGATCATTTTCTCTGTTTTGCTAACATATTCTGGCTATATTTACCTAAGTAGGGATATTTTCTTCATTAATGACTGTTTAGACTAGCACGCATTTCAGCAGCTAACATGATTAGCAAGGTAGCAAAGCGCATTCTAGTTAATGGTACATATTAGTTACATAAATTCTGTTTTACTTCTGATTAATTCTTTATCAACATATGCCACACTAGTCATGTATATGACCAGCAAACTTCCAGAGACTGAATAAAGTTTTCAAACAAGGAAAAATGCTTTCTTTAAAATGAAAATGATTATCCAGCATTTTAAAGAAGCTAAGTGGGGGAAATATTGGACACTTCTTGCTCAGATATTACAAACATTTCCACCTTAAAACACAAAAATGCATTTTCTACTTTTTTTTCTCACAGTCCAGTATTACGGTAAGGGTTTTGTCGTACTGACACCACTGGGAGACATTGCTAGCACAGTTACAATGGCATTTTGTAAAAAAAAATTATATCAGTGTCTGAGACATAAGTGTTAACCTTTGTGTCCCTGATAATGGATCACTGTAAATGCTTAACAACAAAAGAACAAACCCTTTTAATTTTCCAGCAATGTTCAATATCATATTAATGAGGAATCGGTCATAGAATTAATACAAATGCTAAACTTACAGTTACAGAATGCACTTCATGACACTTTACACTGAGATACAGCAGAAACACAACTTAACTTAGTGAGCATGGTGCATGGAACTGAAGCTAGTCACTATTATTATGCAAGCTAATGCTTCAAGTTTAATCCATTTGAGCTAAATGTACAGATAAAGATGTGGACAGACTAAAGGAGTAGTGTGCTACTTCATCATCCTTTTAAACTAGAAACGAAACAAAGACCCCAATTTTGAGTTAGTCAAAGGCATTGTGGGAAAATAAGAAAAGCTTTAACTGGTCAAAAACATAACAATAGACCAACATGGTGATCTATTCAGTGCTGAACATGGTTTAAACAAAAAAAAATAAATCAACGCAGAATTCTAAATATATAATTATATATAATAATTAGATTGCCAGTTACATACTTTTCTAGATTGACAACACCACTATCCATAGTAGTACTGTAGCTATGCTAGGGTTGCCACCCGTCCCGTATTTACAGGCAAAATGACGCGTCCCGTATCAAATCAATACGGGACTCGATTTGTCCCATATTTTACATAGGTCCACATTATACAGCATCCCATGCAAATCACCCCACCTGCATTGTGTGGAGACGCGTCCCATTCTGCCCTGATTGGGTAATACTCGTTGCCATCATTGGTTTGATTGGTTTGTTTTTGGGTTACGGGCCGTGAATCACGGCCAATCAGAGTTAGAGGACAGAAAATCCATATGGAACAGGTGCTCTGTGGAGCTCATTAGGAGTGAGCTCTTGATCACTTTTAACTTTGAGCAGTCCTGTTCAGAGGTTTACTGTAGCTGTTTGAAAGACAAACAGCGTCTCAGTGCTGCACGGGGTGACAAGAAGTACACTTATAAAAGAAAGTAGGCCTGACCTGCTCCAATACTGCACACTACTACTTCTGTTTCGCTGATATTCACTGATACACTGATATACATCCACTGATGTTATTATGTTTATGATGTTCATGGAAGATCTTTTGCAAGTTTGCAAGTTATAATTACTAAGTTATGGATCTGTTAATTTAACAATAAGTTAATAAAATATGGTTCACATCTCACAAGTTCCTCCATAATCTTATTTTTTGTGTTCTCAGTCACACTTTGTTGGGGTATATGTATTACTGTCATAGCTGTGTATTCAATATGACCACTTAAGTGATAGTGAGAGACTGAGTGCATCTGTTCACACTGATTTCAATAGCAGATATCTTATTATAATGTCCATTGGTATCAATCTTAATATATTTATGAATACATGTTTTAAGTTATGATATACCACCACTGGCACGCCATCGGGACTGTGGTCATCGTGGCCCCGAGGGGTGTGGCCCCCGCTGCGGCAGGCGTCCCTTATTGTTCTGTATTGAAGGTGGCAACCCTAAGCTACGCTGAAAAAGAAAATCTTGAGGAAATGACCCATAACAGAAATTAAGTAAAATACCAAAGAGCAGAGATTATATGTATTATATTATGAAGGTGAAAACTGTGGTCAGTGGGCCATGGTGCTAATTAACTTTATAAAAGACTTATTCTTTAATGTCAACTTGTCAACTCACCTTTAAGTATGTGTGGATGTGTTCCTGTGTGTGTGTGTGTGTGTGTGTGTGTGTGTGTGTGTGTGTGTGTGTGTGTGTGTGTGTGTGTGTGTGTGTGTGTGTGTGTGTGTGTGTGTGTGTGTGTGTGTCTAGCCCCCTGAGGAGCTCACCTCAGACATAGCTCATTAAAGAGCTGCAGCTAGTCCCAGACCTGCAGACTTGTTCATTTACTGCAAACACTGACTATGCCCTCCTTCCTCATTAAGCAGCGAGCACTTTCATTTTGGTAGTGCTTTAAAGTCCTCCTAGAGGACACTAAAGTTACTTAAAAGACTCTACTCAAATTTGAAACAACAAAAATATGGAAAGTCACAGAAAAGTCATTTTGTCATCAAACATATATAAACCTCAAAAGGCACCTGGTCAAAAACATTGTCCTGATATACACCACTTTCTGGCAGCTTGGGAAACAATTTTTACTATATGTGTCGAATATTGGCTTTATTCATGCCTCTGCTACTATAATTGCTCTCTTAAATCACCGAGAATGCTACCATGATGCACTAGTTTATAGGCTGTGCTGACAAACAGGTATTTGCACTTCAGTGAACTCATTTAGAAGAGCACGTTTTCAAAAATATTAGGAGCACATAAATTCCTGCAAATATACCCACTGATGTTTTGTTCTTTCTAGCGTACATTAGGAAGTTTTTGTGTTCCAGGGAGAATAAAAAATGTCCTCCATTAAATGAATGCCAGTTATGTAAATTCATTAAATCACCATGTTATACTTTTCACAACTTTTGTTAAAATAATACACATTATACTAAATGAATTCAATACAAATCAACAAAGTAAGATTGTGCAGTCGGCTTACAGAGGCTATAATGTATCTTAATTTAGATTAATTGCTGTAAATTTTAAAGCGGGGAAACTGTAAATGTGTAGTTCATGCCAGTTTTAGACATGCAGCAGTAAATACAGTCAGTGTGCATAAAGATCGGTTCAGTTTCTAATGAGATATCGACTGTCAAAATGTCTGTGATACTTCTGCTCAATCACATCATCATCAAAACCCAGAATAGTGCTTATAAACTCTCTACAGATAATAGCAGAGGTTTTACTTACGCTGGCATCAGCAGTAGTGAACTGAATGAAGTAGTTAACAGTTATAGTAAAGAGTTGAGTAAAGAGACCAGAATGAGGATTGAGTTTAAATGTTGAGAGATTTCGAACATGGGAGTGAAAATGAAAAAGTCTGCAGCAAATACACATATATTTTTGGCCGCAACAATCACAATAAAAATCGACAAAATCCTGACGAGACTGATAAAAGTAGTTGTAGGATTGTTGGGCTTTCAGTGGAATTGTACAAAATCTGAAAAGTTAAGTTTTAAAATGTACTTTTTCACTTTAAGGATGTGGACCGAATTTTAATAAAGGGATAATTATTTACTTGCAGTTAGGATACATGCAAAGATAAATGTATTTCAGTTCAGGAATGACTGTAATTTTCCAAAAGAAAATAAATAAAAAATTGCAGTCTGCCACCTACAGTATTTTTTTGAACAACAAGTGTTGCCTTTAAGCCTGCTCTATAATAAAAATGGAGAAGTCAAGAAGTCAGGTTAATGAACTTTATATAAAGTAATTCCTCTCTCTCTCTTATTCTCTCTCCATCTCTCTGACTCTGTCTCTCTCTCATATAGCACCCATGTGTGGAGGCCAACTTCGAGGCCCCAGTGGTGTCATTACTTCCCCCAACTTCCCAGTCCAATATGATAACAATGCCAACTGCACATGGATCATTACAGCTTCAGACCCTTCCAAGGTACGTCTTCTTTGAACCACCATTTGCTCTCACACGATTGCTCTTATGGATTTTTAGTTTCTAATAGTTCTGTTTTGTGGAAAATCTTTCCTTCACATGTATTGATATTGATGTTGATAGACTATCGATCACATGATCGAAGCTGAGGAAAGAGAAAGAGTAAAGGAATAAGAGAACTAAAGGAGGACACTGTTGCCCCTTTGGGTCTGCTATTACAGGAGGGACAAAGCCATAGTGTTGACTTTGGAGCCCAGTTCAAGGCCACGCTCTGGCTCCCTTGCCAGATTTCTTTCTCTGGGCTCAAACAAATGGTTTTACAAATCTCTAGCCTTATCACGCCTGCTCAGAGGGTAGAAACGGGGAGGAGACTCGACACTGCCTGGGCTCTGGGAGAGTGGTGCAGATGAAGATGGAGTATGGCTGTTCTTACTCTTTCTAATCGTAATGACATTCTATTTTTGTGTCGTCCACAATGGCGCCTAGAGGAGACGTGAGGTCAGCCGTGATATTGAAGCAAAACTGGGGCTACGTGAAATGTACCTGACAATGAGCATTGTATTTGCTACACTGAGCCAGTGCCCGAACCCCCACACTCTCTCTGCACTGAAGCATTGGCCAGCTTGATATTACCACTCTAGCCACTGCTAGCTTTTGTTTTTTAACCAGATTTTATGTTTGAAATAATTAAAATGTAAGCTATAATTTGTCTTTATCACAGTAAAAGTAAGCGTACTAAATACATTTTCCTTTTGATCACTGGAAAAATGGTTGAGGCTGAAAAAACTAATGAAACGAATTTGTCAATATCTCTGTAAAATACTTTTACAAGTGTTCTGTACAATTAGTTTTAGAGCACGTTTTAGCAAAGGTTGGAGATCGAAACTCAAGCCAGCAAAGAAAGTGAGTACAATGATCAGCTCAGGTTTCATGCGGTTGTACTGAGCATCTGTTGAATACCTAGAGCAACACATATATATATATATTCCCTCAAACTGAGTCAATATGCGAGTAGAGACTTACTGTTCTAGATAAACGAATCCCATGGAAGCAGTAAAAGATCAAATTTTGTGCTCCCAAACAGCAGGGGCATATTCTTTCAGCTTTAATTATTAGCGTTTGTTTGTTTTTTTTTTTTGTTTTTATCCATCTAATTGGTATTATCTGTAATACTGAATTGAATTCCATTTGTCTAAAATTAACTTCAGGCTCAATTTTGAGTTTCTTTGAGTTTCATCTCGAGCTACACAGTGTTTGAAACAGATTATGAAACTCTTCCCTGGTGAATATCTTCTGTTTAGAGATTGCACAAGCCAACACTTTTTGAAAATCTTTATTAGTAACACAACCTAAACTCGCAGACGAAACCATTTACACAC
The DNA here is from genome assembly GCF_022655615.1 of Tachysurus fulvidraco. Lineage (NCBI taxonomy): Eukaryota > Metazoa > Chordata > Actinopteri > Siluriformes > Bagridae > Tachysurus > Tachysurus fulvidraco. The sequence goes on along the minus strand of NC_062541.1, from coordinate 10,171,862 downwards.
AACTAATCTACAGCGACCTAGTAGAGCAACCTAGAAAGAAATATTTACAATAAATCTGTGCATTATTTTACACTGAAAGAGATTAAAAATTAAAATGCATTTGTGTGGATGAGCTGCAGTCATTGCTTAACTGAGAATGCGAATACAGCACAGAAATTGCTTATAGCTTAACTTTTTACAAGAGGCCAAAAAAATGAAGTTTGCACCGGTTTTGTTCTGCATCGAATTTCTTTGTCATATCACTCCATGGTGGTGGTTAATGGCTCATATAAGAGTAGAGACACGGGGCATTAAGAATTCGTAGTTGTCACAAGTATTTGTGTTTTTACCTAGCATACTATGGGCAATATATTTATAAAAAAATACTTCCAAAAAAACAACAGTTGGAGTTTTTCACACATTTATAAATATTTATAGCTTCAAAGTAAATGGTGATATCAAACCTGTTCCTGCTCTCTGAGATGCCACAAGTGCTTTTTCAGAAGCGACTAAAATCTGAAGTCATTAAAATTCTTGTAGGCTTATCGGAACAGAGGTAAAAACATATCACACTGAAAGCCAACAGTGTCCTCACTCGTTTTATATCAGACTTGCATTTGCATTTACATTCCATTTGTTTATACTGATAGAAAAAAAAAACCCATTTCCATTGCACTGGCATAATGGAACACCAGTGTACTGGTAAAAAAAAAAGATTAATGATGATAACATTTTAGCTTTAATGATGAAGGGAAGACTAAATGTATACAGCAATGTCTATGCCATTTTAATTTGAGACTCAGTAGCATGTGAAAATGAATGCATATTTAGCTATCAAAAACTACATAGCTCTCTCTCTCACACACACACACACACACACACACACACACACACACACACACACACATATATATATATATATATATATATATATATACAAATAATGCCATTGTCACATGACCTGTGATGCTATGAAGTTTAAGTTTAGTGGATTTAAACTATTACTAGATAAATATAAACTCACTAGACATCTTTTTTTTTTTGCTCCTCGGGTTCGTTTATTCAGCAGAACCGATTTGCCCCAGTGCTCTGGGTTTCCAGGCAGCAGATCAGTGCCGACCTTCACAGCATACCATAAGTTCATATTTGCTGCCAGCATTTTGTACTCTATGAAAGAAGATTAGAGCTCAGGAGATTACAAGCTCTCAGAAACCCACAGAGAGTCTACTATATTTACTGTCTGCCCATAAAACTGCCAATCAATACCACACCCACTGTTTCCCATGAGACTGCAAGAATGTGCAGGTCTTACCTGCTGAGGACGACATGGTGAGGGATAACAGAGCCTGAAAAACGGTTAAAGGGAGGAGAAAAAGCGAGATGAAGATCCATTTATCTAAGATCTGACCCAGAATGCTACTTCCTCACCGCTGGCAATTTTCATTACCCACTGTGTTTACCATTGGACAGAATGCAATTTGCATTTATATAAGCATTTTATTAGGAGTTGGCTTCCAAACATTAAGAATGTGGCAGAAATATGGCAGACAATTTGAAATAATAGACTAGACCAAATTTTTTTCCCTTTACATGTTGTGGTGTTTTTCCTGTTGCTCCATGTTTATCGACGATGGGCTATGTTCAGAGTTAGGTTCGATACGTGTAGTGAGGAGTCAATACTGAAACTGTGCACATCAGTATTCAGACCTCAGTCACACTGAGTGTTTGGACAGTTCTGCAGGGTTTGTGTAAACATGGCAAAGTTTGTGTTAAACACTGGGATTTCAGTGATTGCTATCTTTTAATTTCTAATCATGATCATTTTTTAATTTGTCCCATTCTTAAGCGGACAAAGCCTGAATGTATCTACACATGCAGCATTTCAGAAGTACGCGAGAGAGGGAGCTCAGCTGTAAGATTACAAAGACCATTTCCATCTAAAGAATAACACAATTCCAAAACCAAGCGGCTAATTGAACAGACAGAATAAATGCATAAACATTGCATACGCAACAAAACTGACACAAGCAATCGGCCATTGCGCATTAGAAACACAACTAGATTCTGCAGATTCGAACAATATACTGTAAGAATGAGCACTCTGTGACCAAAACTCACAGAACCAGAAGCTAAAATAAACACTTTTTTGTTTAACCACCAATATAATGTTAATATGGTACACATATAATATAAACTGGTGATATATACTTTACACCTATAACATATACTTTACACTTATAACCAGAATTATTACACCTAATAGTTTTTGAGATATACTTATATTAAATTGAACATGTTGTATTCAAGCAATGGGCTGAAAAATAGGCCTAGCTTTGGACATCATATTACATTCAGCAGCAGCAAGAAAAAAAAAATCCACTTTTATCCTCTACATTTTTCAAGGGCAAGATAAAGGCAAGTTTTTGGTTCAAAGGAACACAGTCTTTTCCCTTTTTTTCTTTCTTTTTCTTTATTTATTTATGTATATATTTTCACTCAAATGGTGCTCCTCAGTGATGCAACTGAAAATTTTAACCTTTCATCCATAGATTACGAGTTTGAATCATGATGATTCAGCTGTTCGCGGCAGAGAGTCCAGGAGGGCAGGATAGTACCTACCTCCGAGTTACACTGCAGACCTGACTGCTTCTCTTGGAAGAAGCATGTCTTAGCTTTTTCCATCTATTCATCTTCTCGTAACTGTTGTATGAGAAAGGATAGCTCACTGGGTGGCTGGGAATTTTCTAAGAAGTATGAAGAAATGTAGGGGAAATAATATCAGAAACCACAAACACACGGGATTTGCATAATTTGAATGGAGATCTTAGAAAATGGGTACAACCACCTCAAGCTAATATTTATTTCTATTTTTTTTTAGGAAGTTGACCACATGTAATAAAGTCCAAACTGCACAATCAGACAGATACATTTCTACTTAATTAATCATTTTGACCATTTTAACATCAGTACCAGTTAGTTGGAGCAACATCCACTCTACATTCTCCAACAGATGGTTTGCTAAAACGTATTTTTTGTTCCTGTATATAAAAGCAATTAATAAAAAATAGGAAGTGATTTTTCACTTTGTGCGACTCAAATCATTCTCTGCTGTGCGCTTGTGAGTGTTTTGCCGTAATATTTCACTTTTTTCCCCATTTGCATGAAGTTGACCTTGATCCACTTGCCTCTAGTACAGAATGATCAATCAAATGTTACCTACAGCGATCCCAAACTCTTTCATAATTTTGTTCTGAGCACAAACTCAGCTACATTAATACAGAAACAGGAAGTAGTTCGGGTTCAGTAGTATTCTGCTGATGAGCTTGGTGGATGAAAGCGTAAGTGAATAAATGGATAGTTGGGGTGTATAGACTGGCTGATGATCTGTGCAGTAACTGAGGCTGATGGGCTTGTGTGCAGGTAATAAAGTTGACCTTTGAAGACTTTGACTTGGAGCGTGGCTACGACACTCTAACGGTGGGCGATGGCGCTGTAATTGGGGACCAAAGGACTGTCTTTCATGTGTGAGTACTTTTGTCTCTGGCACGTTTGTACGTGATACACTCTTGCTTTTTTGTTTCTTTATTTCATTGCTGTTCTCATCTTTTAACCCTCACATTCTCTATTCTTCCTCATCCTCCTCCTCTCGCGCTGTTTCTCCTCGTTTCATCAGCCCTCTGTGTAACAGCGAATGGGAGAAATACCCCGTGCTTAAGTGCCAATCACTTTGGCTCTCAAAGTTACAAGAAGATCACGCCTCCAGAAAAAAAAAAAGCTTGCTGCATATTGATGCCCGTAATGCAGTTTGCCTTACCAGATGCTCTGGAATGTTTCTCAGAGTGTTGTTATTAATTGTGCTGAAATTTATGGTGTACATAAAGTTTTATTGATGCTGCTTTATGTGCACTCTCTGGCAGAGCCTTGAGAGTGCTCGTGCAGTCGCTGAGCATTATAACATCCCTGGGTTCTCTCTCTCTCTCTCTCTCTCTCTCTCTCTCTCTCTCTCTCTCTCTCTCTCTCTCTCTCTCTCTCTCTCTCTCTTTCTCTCTCTCTCTCACGCTCTTCATGGGTGCTCAAAACCTCAAATGGCCTAATGCGCTCAATTAGTGAGCCCCATAATCCCAGAGCCAGAGTAACTCTGTAATCAGCCAGAGCTTTTGGTATAGAGTACATTAGGATCAGGCTGTGCTCTAAACTTATCAAATGAGATGTTTTCTGAATCCTGCTTCTATTTGCAGGCTTTCAGGAACTAACACTCCAGACCTGGTGGTAAGCACCAGTCATCAGATGTGGCTGAATTTCAAGACAGATGACACCAGTGGGTCCTTGGGATTCAAAGTGTCTTATGAGGGTAAGTCAGTTCAAAATATTGTGGTCTATTTGATTATTGGCATGGCCTGGTGGACGTCTTATGGGAGAAGTTCTACTGTTATCTGTATCCATCTGCTGACTACAGTCTTTGAAGCTGCTGTTTAGCACTGTTAAATCTGTGATTCCTGCCTAGAAGAAGCCTGTCCACCAATAGTTACCAAATGACCGGGTAAAGAGGACATTAGCCAGTGTAGCAGACAGGACAGTTGGCCTAAAAAATAATCTCTTCACGGATATTTTCACTCTGCCATCTCTGTTCCTTTTTTTTTTTTTTTACCTCTGCATTGTGTTTTGTGTTGAAAATGTAACCTTTTATCTAACTTAAAAAGCCACTACAATTGTCATCATAACTCCTACTAGTATTTCTAAAGCTTTGTTCTTCTTCCTCAGCCTACCTCTTATTAAATATTTCTTCATCTTTAGATGAGAGGAAAGAGAGGCTCTTGTTTAATAATGCACACTCTTTCTGAGGGGCTTTTTCTCCCCTCTGCATTGTTAGAAATGTCTCCCTTCAGTTCACTCTGACTCTGTAATGATGCTGCTTGCCAGAATCTGTGTGTATTTGTCTACCATGACAGCACAGCATGATCTTTTTTATCCCACTTACTCAATTTTTCATAATTCATCTGCATAATGTTCATCTCTTAAGATGTGAAGGGGTCAATTGTGGATACCAGGTTCTTTGGAAGGTTCCTCATGTCTTTAAAAAACAAGATAGCGTTTTTAATGAGTCTACGATCTGTCTGTCTGTCTATCTATCTATCTATCTATCTATCTATCTATCTATCTATCTATCTATCTATCTATCTATCTGTCTGTCTGTCTGTCTGTCTGTCTATCTGTCTGTCTGTCTGTCTGTCTGTCTGTCTGTCTGTGTCTGTCTGTCTGTCTGTGTCTGTGTCTGTCTGTCTGTCTGTCTTTCTGTCTATCTATCTATCTATCTATCTATCTATCTATCTATCTATCTATCTATCTATCTATCTATCTGTCTGTCTGTCTGTCTGTGTCTATCTATCTATCTATCTATCTATCTATCTATCTATCTATCTATCTATCTATCTATCTGTCTGTCTGTCTGTCTGTCTGTCTGTGTCTGTCTGTCTATCTATCTATCTATCTATCTATCTATCTATCTATCTATCTATCTATCTGTCTATCTGTCTATCTGTCTATCTATCTATCTATCTATCTATCTATCTATCTATCTATCTATCTGTCTGTCTGTCTGTCTGTCTGTCTGTCTGTCTGTGTCTATCTATCTATCTATCTATCTATCTATCTATCTATCTATCTATCTATCTATCTATCTATCTATCTATCTATTTATAGCAATATGCTGGGAATCCTTTATCTCTTACTTTATATCTTACTTCAAGATTTGCGCTGAGCCTTGAGGCACTTTTGTTTTTTGCAAAATAACAGAAAAGTAGAGCAGAGTACTGTATACACCCCAGCATAATTAAAACAGTGAGGCAGACTTAATGAAGTTGAAGCCGAAGAAGAATCTTTTTTAATCGTCCTCCTTTGGAAATGTATCTCCAAATTGTTTTAATTCTTATTTCCATCGCTTTAGCATAATTGTAGCATGCATCGTGCTCAAATGCAGGTGCTTGCTCTATCTCTGTGCTTTCTCTATCTTACTCGCTAACGCTCATGTTGAGAGATGCCTGCATATATTCAAAATTATACAGAATTATATTTGACATTAAGAATAAGGGATTTCTGAAAATGACTGCAGGGCATTAAAGAGACAGCAAATGCCTCATTACTGCCACTGGCGCATTTATGATCTGATCTTCTATTAAGGCAAGTGCAAAGAGACACGTGCCACAGGCATCTCCTTTATAGCCACTTCAGGCTTTGAGACGTTGAGCTTCTAATCTCTCCCTCTTCCATTATTTTCATCCCATCTTCCCTAGATATTCTAACTGCACAGCCCCAAAGGGGGCACAAGCTCTAATTTGGCATGCATGACAGGGCTTCTGAATTTTAGTGCGCAAAATGAATCCAGTCTGCTAACTGTTTGTGGTTAGAGCATCTGTATCGACGCATGTGCTTCCTAAATTTCTATCCTAATCCGTTTATTATTGCTGAAGCGTTAGACCTTACTGATTTTCAGATTGCCACAGTATTTACATTCAAATATTTATCACAAGTTTGCATATGACACGCTTCCTACAGCACATGTCAAAAACACCTACACACGTGCATACATGTAAAATATAAACTCGACTGAACGGTGACTGCAGTTGCATTAAGGAAAGCATTTCTACATTTTGCAAGGCTGGGTGAATTTATTTGGACTCTTGCCTTCCTGCATTATTAGTAATCCTTCACTAGGAAGTCAGTGACTTCCATCTGGATTTGCAAAATGAAAAAAAGGAGGAAAGTGACAGGAAAATAAATCAGTAGAAAATTGAAATGAGTAAATAAGAAACATCCGGTCTTACGAAAGTGCACATGTCAGCTCCTAGTGCGAGAGACAGCATTTTGTACCAGACAGAGGACATCTGCAGCAGCTCTGACATGTAGGGTGTGTGTACACACCATAATGACTGAGAGAGAGAGAGAGAGAGAGAGAGAGAGAGAGAGAGAGAGAGAGAGAGAGAGAGAGAGAGAGAGAGAGAGAGAGAGATGCAGAACTAGAACTGTCAGAGACCTTTAGTCTTGCCTGCTTGCTGTGACCATGTATATGTAGAGTCTACATACAGTATGAATAGTTTGAATGCCATGAGCAGTGGTAGCTCAAGTGCTTAAGGCTCTGTGTTGTTGCTTAAAGTATCAGGATTCAAGCCCTGTCACTGCCAAGCTGTCAATGTTGGGCCCTTGATCAAGGCCCTTAACCCAGTTTGTTCCAGGGTTGCTGTATCATGGCTGCACCTATGCTCTGACCACAACTTCTAAATTTGGAATATGCAAGAAAAGAATTTCACTATGCTGTAATGTATATGTGAAAAATCATGGTTTCTTCTCAATATCCATATGGTTTCTGGTATTTAAACGGTTAATAGCTCTGAATGTCAGTGGTTTGAGCCTGTGTTATGAGTTTCATCCGTGAAAACTGCATTTGTTATTAGAATAAAAAAGACAAACCAACCAGAAGATCAGAAGCTTCTCTAATTTTTACTGATGATCTAACTCATGCTACGAGCAGCACAATGAATTCATAATTCTGTAGAAATATTCTGCCAATTTACCGAGAAATGGGTCTGATCTATACGGAAGGAAGTTCATCATGCAGCAGGAAAATACATGACCCATAACCACATTCCAAAAAAATTCTCAAAAAAAAAAAACAACTTCATCTGGGGAGAAAAGAAAAGGTTTTAGACTGACCAAGTCAATCACTACTAGAACTTGACCCAATTGAGCAGCATTTTACCTCCTGAAGGGGTGCCTGAAGGGAGAAACCCTCCAAATGGGATCTGTCATGAAGACAACCATTCATATTCAACCCTGGCACACATTTTTCACTGTTGTATTGATACAAGACTCTCACACATTTCTCTACTTCTGCCTTTCCTCCATTTTGCTGTTGCCTTCTGCTCACAAATGAGGCCTGGCATGCCAAGACAGGTAGAAGGATTAGGTGAAAAGAGAGAGAGAAAGGGAATTCATTAACATGGTGGGCCAGTAAGAGACGACAGTAACGACATGGCCGGTTTGCATTCATGTGACATGCTCTTGGCATGAGAGAAACAACAGTAAGTGAGAGAGAGAGAGAGAGAGAGAGAGAGAGAGAGAGAGAGAGAGAGAGAGAGAGAGAGAGAGAGAGAAATAGAGAGAGAGAGACAAAACACAACACTTTGGAAATGTGCTTCCAAGATGAAACAAACATGACATAGATGTTTCTCATAAATGTAGATTGCACCAGGTGGGCATGTTGACAGAATGGCTCAGAATAAATCACGTCTACTTCCTTGACTTTTTAAATTAGGTGCATTCTGAGACATTCTTTAGGATACAGTCAGGGCATAATTGCATACTGCTCTGGCCAAACAAACCAGTCCTTCTTTTCATACAGCATCAAGAACAAGTTCAGGTTAACTTTTGAATGAAATCCTGTATATCTTTTCCGTCTAGAGGAATTTTTAAACTTCACATGCAGTTGGAAAAAAAAAGTTAGCTACTTGACCTGTCTAGACATATTGCTTCTATCTATTTTGTAGATATATCTTTTTTTTTTTAAATCTCTGAAGTGCAGCTGTAAAGATACAAAATCACAGTACACAAAAAGGTTTTGATACGAATGTCTACCTATAATGTCCATCTCTTCACCTCTTTCCCTTCCTCATGCTCTGTCTGCCACCTCCCAGCTCACTGCTCTGACATTATAGAAGTTATCATGTCCACTTGACTTCCTCTTTGCTGAGAACGGATCACACTATAAGGGTTGTCTCTATCAAAGCACAGTTCAGTCACCTAACCTTTACTCAAGTTCAGGTGCCATAAGAAGGCTTTCTTCCTCTTAGAGGCAGTTGCTAAGGTTGTGATTTATGGACTTTTTGTATTCTCAGCCTTATGATGGAAGCTTCTTTGCTTCATAAACAAAATTTCAAACAGTAATGATTTCTTAATTACTAGAAATTGACCAGGGGGGGTGTGGAGACCCTGGAATTCCAGCCTACGGCAAGCGAGAAGGCACAGGCTTCAGGCACGGTGACAGACTGTATTTTGAATGTCTACCTGCCTTTGAGCTGGTGGGAAAGAAGAACATCACCTGTCAAAAGAACAACCAGTGGTCAGCCAAGAAGCCCAGCTGTGTGTGTAAGTGCTGCAATTTTGCTTTCATTCTCAATCTTCAGTTTGAATTTCAGTTTGATCTAAACTTATGGGATTTTTTGATGGTGCAATAACTTCTGAAAAGTTCAAACTTTTAGAGAAAACACAATGTGATATATAGCACTTCATCACCCATACTGTAAGGTCGTGGTAGTGCAATACCTCCTCCTTGTCAAAGTTGAACAAAACCTTGGGAAATCAATCCAGTCTTCGTTGTTAATAATTCTAGCTAACTAACTAATGGAATTTTTTATGGTTACCACTTGCACAGACAATGACCTGATATTTTTATGATATTTTATCATATTTTTTGATATTTTACCTGATATTTAAGCGTGTTCTGGCCTGCATTTTCTTTTCTCTATAAAAGAGGTCTAAGGTGTAAATGCAGCCTGATATATTCGATTAACACTTCATCACGAATCATTTACATCTGTTCAATTTGCCTGTTGAGTGTCTTGAGTTGCTATGCAAATGTCACTAAATGTCTCTGCACTTAAACATCTGACAAAATATCACCTTCAGTCAGTGACTTTTGAACAAACTCGCATTTAATCCATGTTACACTATCAAATTAAATTGAAATATTCATCCACTGCACTATATTTGGTCCTTAGTGTCAAATGAAAAATGTTAGTAATTGCAGCATCAGCAATTAGGTCATGCAAATGAGTCGTGATGTTCTAGGACAGGTAGAAAGTTGAGGGAAAAGGCAGGGGGGAATAAGTTGAATTCATTAAGGGACTATTACAGTACATTTGATGAGACCTGCATACATATATCCACATTTATAAAAAGGATATTTTTAGACATGTCTGAGAGTACTGGAGGAAGAGATAAAGACCTACAAACTAGCATCTGTCTTGAAGGTGCCTCTGGAAATAGTAAAGCGTATGTAGTTGGCTGAAATGGTCTTGTTTAATGTGATGCCGTTACAGATCTGATCTATTCTGCAATTTAACCTAGGATTCAATTCATGTGACTCAATTCAATTCAAAAAGTCATGTAATTTATTTTAAATAACAAACTGCCAACTGTCAATAGTGGAGAATATCTGACTAGCACATTAGATAGCTAAATAATAGCTAACAAAATGTCTGTGATTCACTGGATGTTAGTTAAATATTAGCTATTAATGTTACATGGCTAAGTACTTATCTAAGTTGTTAGCAATTAAATCTTCTTTTCTAGTTCTAATGATTTAAAATCATGTTTCAATCAAAGTTTATGCTAGTAGTTATCGCATAGCTATGCTAGGTATTTTACTTTTCTAGTGTATGTTAGCTTAGTAAGCTAGCAGTTATTATTAGATAGCAACAGATATCTTAGGCAGAAGTTGCCACATAGCTGTTAGCTAGTGGTTCATGTCATAGCTATTGGTAAATGCTAGCTAGCTAAAATTAGCAAAGTATAATAATTTTTACTTGTTACCTTTGTTTAGTTAAAGTATGTTTGTCATTTGGTGTTATTATATTATCTACATGTTCTTGTTTTAAAAATGGATTATTATCAATAAAAGGTGGTATTTAGGATGGATTTATTTAATGAGGTAATTTGACATTTTACAACAAAATTATGAAAGAACAAGTAGTATAATAACATTATAACATTAAGAATATATATATATATATATATATATATATATATATATATATATATTCTTAATGTAATCATAACTAATATTATAAAATTCATATTAAATCATAACTAATATTATTAAAAACATTTTTACTTTATTTTAGTATTATAAGTATTATTAAAGTATTATTACTGATGCTACTGTCAAAAAATAAAGAAAGAAAAACATTTTCTTTTTTCTCAGTCTCATGCTTTTTTAACTTCACTACACCATCTGGAGTTCTGCTCTCGCCCAACTACCCTCAGGAGTATGGGAACAACATGCACTGCGTGTGGCTGATCATTGCTAAGCCTGAGAGCAGGATCAACCTGGCCTTCAACGACCTGAGCATGGAAAAGCAGTTTGACTTTCTGTCCATTAAAGATGGAGGGAAGGCTGAGTCACCCATTTTGGGCAGTTTTTCTGGGGATGTTCTGCCTTCGCCCATCACCACGAGTGGACACGTAGCACGGCTGGAGTTTCTCACTGATCACACGTATACTGACCGTGGTTTCAACATCACCTTTACGAGTAAGTCCTGGCTCTTCCTGCTGTTTCTCTTGTTCTTTGTTGTAGTGCTTTAAGAACCAGGGTGTCATTTAGCCTTTGTTCTGTGTTTATTTAAAAAAAGAACCATTACTAAATATTAAATCTATGAGCAATGTTGCTTTAAATCTATGAACAATTGTTATGCAAGGTTTCTTTGTTTCATTGAGTAACAGGTTTGGAAATATCAGGGTTGAATTTTTGCATTGAATTAAAAAAACAAAGTGCACAAAACGTGTTTAAATTTCAACCATGCTAATACCATGAGGCCATTTGTCTTCCTATCATGATCTTTAAGAAATTCTGATGATGCAACTTCCTATTAACACAACTAATATGTACCTTTTTACATAACCGACACTGGCTTAAACATGAAAAAGGACATTTGACACATGAGATCTTAAATGTATGCATGCTTTAATGGAAAAATATTTGCTCTTATAATAAATAATACGGTACATATACACAGTTATTTACTTAAAGGTTTACTTATAGCGTGAGTATACTGTATGAATATATAAAGTGCTGTACATCAGCTGTTTAAACATGTTTTAAGGTTATTGTTTGAACTGGTGGACATGGTGTCTTAGTGTTTAGCATGTTTTTCTTGTCCTTTTTGAAGTTCAGGGTTTGATTCCTGCTCTCTGTCCATGTTCTCCCTGTGCTTCAAGTGTTGTCTCCAGGTACTCTATTTTCCCCCTCCAGTCCAAAGTGAAGCATTGTAGGCTGACTGACATCTCTAAAGTGTCCTGTGTGCTCTGTGTCCAAATTGTCCCCTATCTTGTGTTATAGACTCCCCACAACCCTGTATAGGAAAAGAAGTTCAGAAAAAAGATTAGATTTTTTTCTAAAATGTGAAGGTTACACATGGCAACCCAATAATCCAATCCATTTTATTATTTTTTTTATAAAGAAAGGCTTCCACATACTGAAAAGCATTTTTATATTTTATTAGATGAAATATCTATTTGTGGACAATAGGCATAATGATGGCTATGATGAATAGGATTGATATCTTTATTGTATTTAGTTTTGTGCATTTAGTCTAAGCTGAAAACTGCTGATGCGTTCTGTCATCCTGTCACGCTCTTCTTTTGTTCGTGAATGTAATTTTACTTGTTCTGTTGTTTTCAGCTTTTTAGCCATTGCACAATAAACATCATTCCTGCAAATCCTGCCCTCAATGCAATTCAGTCAGTGTACATTTGCATTTGTGCTGCAGTAAGATACTGAGGAACATTTGAACGTTTGAGCGTTTTTTTTTTTTCTCCGTGTGCTGGTGTTGTTATTTTCAGATCAAGAGTCTGCCTTGCCCTGAATTTGTTTAACTTCCCAAAGAAGCTTTATTGCAGTTTAACTACTTTCCATTGGATCTGCACTTAATCATCTAGATCTTCTGGATATTTCTTTGCCATCACTGTCCTCTTTACATTTATAGTAGCAGGTGTAGCAAGAGTTTAGATCTAGGTTTATTGCTTTGACTATTAATTAATATTAAGATTGTTAAGTAACAGATGTGTGGTGTCTGGTAAAAATTTCTTCCAAGTAGATGCTGCATATAAAGGAATTAAGCGAGAGTTAGTTCATTAAAGATGCCAAAAGGTGATCCAAACTCAACCACTCCCCTTTTCGGTGCTTTTTCAGGGGAGAGGTGGGCGGATCACATCACTCATGCTAATTAAGAGGATGGCAAACTCTACTGAAAGGCTAGCTGGCAGTTTAATAAAGTGAGTGATAGTGATGGATGAATTATAACGCCTGTTTGGGTGCAGCAGATCAGACCGCGGATCCACTACATTTCTAACTTGTGATGTGAAGACAGACAGACAGGTTGAGAGAGAGAACGAAGAGAGAGAACAATAGGTGCCATCTTCATAAAACGAGTGTTTCCAGGATGCACGATCAACCAACTTCCTGTTTCACATAAATCAGTAGTATGAGCCATGTGAAGGGAATTGATATTAGAAAGGATGACAAGCAGAAAAGTTTTCTCCTCATTGTGGAAGTTTCTTTGTTTAATTCATTAAGAGGCTGTGGATACACCGAGTTTGGCAGCTTTACAAAAATATAACCTTTTCGTGCAGATCTAACACTACCTGAATTAAATGCAGATCGATATGTGAAAGATATGTGTGCATTTTTATGTGCTATTAGAAAAAGAAATGTGGATTGACTTCCAGAAGAATGGCCAAGAATGAGGTTCAGAAGAAGACGCATTGGTGGCGCATAGAGCTGGTGTGTTGCCTCAGTGACAACAGGAGCTAACATCTTTAATGGAATAAACATGATTAAAATGATGTAATCATTTAGAAATTCTTTTGTGGCAATAGGAATAAAATACCACTGATTTATTGATTTAATCTTCTTAAATGTGGAAAATAAATTTGTTACCATGCGTTGGAAAAGTATTAAACCCTCTTGAAATTAATCTGATTCATTACAAATAACAATTCTCGTCACTGTTCCAGACAGGTTTTTTTATATATATATTTAATTTTTTTTTCAATATTTTGTATTATATATTTTATTAACTTTTCAAAATCTATTTTATGTCAACAGATTAAAAAAGAAACAAAGCAAATAAAAAATAATAAGTCAGGAAAACAATTTAAATAAATTGCTGCGTGCTTAAGTATTCAACCCTTTCAGACTGGTGTTTGCTGAAATCTTATGTTGCTGCAGGAACAGCTTTAGGTCTGTTGGGCTAGAAGATTTTTTGGATGTTGTTCATTGACTGCAAAGTGAACGGGAAATGGTAGCTCAGTGGTTAAGGTGTTGGACTAATGATCAGAAGGTTGTGAGCTTGAATCCACAGGATCCCAACCTGTCCCTCCTGGGCCCCTGAGCAAGGCGCTTAACCCCTTAATTCCTTAGCTGTGTGAATTAGATAAATGTAAGTCGCACTGGATAAGGGCATCTGACAAATGTGGTAAATGTAATGTAAATGACTGCAAGTTTAAACAGGGCTTAAAAAAAATTTAATCAGTTTTTCTTCCTTTAATTCAGACGGACAGGCACAGTCTGTTACAGTTCAACTGTGTTTTTGTTGTTGTTGTTGTTGTTGTTGTTTAGAAAGTGAGCGGGCTCAATATTTTGTCTTTGTTAATTGTGTCTTTGTTAAGACAATATCTTTTATTTGGAGCTGCCAGAAGCTTGGAGTTTGATGGGATAAATTATTACTGTAGTAAATTATTACTGAATGTGTAAAAATGTACATTGCCTAATTGTTTAAAAAGACATTTTGCTATGTTGGTATTTAAAACTTTAGAACCCAGTGGGGAAAAATTGCCAACAATTCTTTTTTTTTATTATTATTTTTTTTATGCAATTAGCAAAGCTTAATATGCTTTCACACCTATCAGTCTGTTTAACAACCCTGAACCTGTAAAACTAATACCTTTGGCAGAATTTCACATGGCCTGGGCTAAAAACATACTCGTACATGTTGTAATTACTGGTCTAAAATATGGCAATAGAAAAAAAGGTAAAATAAAAATACCTTTAGCAAATCAAGCAAGCATGAAAACACAACATTAGTTATTAAATAATAATTTCAAATGTACAAGAATAAAACAGTTTTTTGGAAATGTTTTTGTACAGATTACTTTCTAACCCTACCTAGACTTTCTGCCTGCAAAGATCATGCAGGGTAAAGAGCCAGTTTATTAACACAGCTATAAAAACCTGTCAGTCTGCCTGAAGTCTAAAACCTAAGCTAAGTGCTAGCTAAGTGCGATTTGCTCATAGTTTGATGAAGTGTCATGGATCATTATATACTATAGTGAAATAGACATATACCTAATCTGTTCAGTTTGTGTTGATATACCAGCTGCTCCAAAAATTCTCATTATGATCAAAACAGAGTTTTAAGAGTGACAGAGAAGACAATACTAAAAATATATCCGATAGAACTGAACGAATTAATCATCAGTTAGTTCCTCGTTGATTATAGCATGTACAGATCGCTCGAGATGATGAGGCGTAAATTTTAGGAGCAACTTTTAACTCGGGTGATTAGAGAAAGACTGACATGCATGATGTTGATAATTAACATGAGACCTGATTTCTCAATCATTTATTTTTTAATAATAAAGAAATGTAATATTTTCCATAGGTTTGGTTATAAAGTCCAGGTAAATGTAGATGGAGATTTTTCACCAGAACTGGAATGAAATCTTTAAATATCATTTCCATTTTCTCCCTAATAACTTTTAGGTTGCTATAATTATAAAATACGATCATTGTGCACCTTGTTGAGATTACATGCAAAGGAGAAACAGATTTCGGGTTTCAGGATTTTTCAGAACTAAATATAATAGAAGATCTAGCCATGTGACAGGTTTTCAAATATTCTTATTAGCCCTAATCGTAAGAAAACTACTAATCATACAAATATTCACTTTGTTTATGCAGTCTATTATTGAGTGAGCATGAAATCACAAGATTTTCTATATACAAAAGACCATCCTGTCACCTTTGTGTATGACTTTGGAATACAATCCATGTCGTAATGGTGTTTTCAGCTGAAGGGTCTAATGGTACTATTTACTCATGCGTCAGTTTGTCAAGCAAAATGACATCCTACAAAGACAGGCGGTTGGTCATTCTGCCAAATCTGCATTAGCCACCCATAGTCTGTAACACTACTTATACTTACAGGCGAGGTCCACAATATGTTTGTCACACATATGTTTATCTAAATCTTTTTCTTTTCTGACCTTCTTTGTCTTCCTCAGCATTTCGTCACAATGAGTGCCCCGATCCTGGTGTTCCTGTCAATGGGAAGCGCTTTGGGGAGAATTTGCAGCTGGGCAGTTCCATTTCATTCCTATGCGAGGAGGGTTTTGTGAAGACCCATGGCTCCCAGACCATTTCCTGCATCCTCAAAGATGGCAATGTAGTGTGGGACAATGCTGTGCCACGCTGTGAAGGTCAGTCCTAAATGAATTAAAACAGGAGTCAGCCTTTACCTATGTAATATACTCAATACTACAACACGGAAGGAGAACAGAAAATAAGCACTGTATAAACTGGTATCTAATAAATATGCATTACTCAAGTCACTGTTACAAAAAAACGTCAAATCTTTTAGACAAAAAAATTTACATATTTCACCCTCAATTTATAGATAAGACTTACAGATAATAACAGTGCATGAATAATACTGTACTTACAGTATATCTGAATTAATACTTACTTAACTATGAACTAATGATGAGTTAAGGCATGTATTAATCACAAACTAATAAAGAGCTAATCTTAACTAAGTCTTATGAATTTATGTGTGAACAATGTCCTCCTTATGTACATGTTAGTACATGTGTTAATATATGAATTAACACCTAGGAGTAAACTAAATGAAACATCCCTTTTCTAAAATGTAAATATTTATCAAATTGTTCACTCTTGTGGGATCAGTCCCAAGCGTCCCAGAGCACGTATTAATACTACAGTGATATTTCAGGAAAATAGATGTAGAACGTTGTGAACCAGGTTGAGATGAAATTTTTGGTGTTTATTATTACTGTGTCTTACTTTATTCAATAAGGGGGATCAATGTAAATTATGAAAGCACTCCAGCACAAGCCATTGATGTTTCTGTGCGCAGATGCATAATGCAAATTATCTCAACAATGTGATTCATATGTTTTCCTTACAGAGTACTGTATGTTTGATTAGGTTTACCCCTAACTGTTACATTTATTTAGTTTAACTAACTTGCCATCATGGGATAACATATACTTAAGTCGGTCATTATACAGAATGAAGACTCTTGTCATAGCTAAGATTAGCTCTTAATGAGTTTGTGTTTAGTACATGCCTTAACGTTGCCTCATCATTAGTTATATTTAAGTAAATATTAGTTAAGGTATCAGAGCAAGATTATTCATGTACTGTTATTGGACTATTTTACATAACTAGGGCATCATTTATTAATCCTATACTAACTGCTGGTGATTATTTTTATTTTAACATATTGCCGATACATATTTTATTGCTTTCTTAATTCACAAATCATTTTTCAATTTTTTAAATCCTGATAATAAAAGGAGTCTTGATACACCCTGTAAATATCTCTCTGAAAAAATCTCTCATGAGGCATATATTTGCATAACGTATAGGAAGACGCTCTGACATATAAACCATATTTTTACTTGCTGCTTGAGTTACCAGGAAAATCTGGGGGATAAAATGCCTTCCAGATGTGCATGAGATAAATACAGTGTAAATCCACCTCTGAAATGCCTTAACTTTTATTTAAGAAGCTCCGTCTGCTGCAGAGGTGTTAAGACAGTGTGTTGGGGTAGGAAGGGGTCAACAAAGTCCATGTTGACATATTTTATGCAACTCATCGTTTTATGTGATGAAAAGTGTGTAGATAGTAAAATAAATGTCTCTGCATCAAATTGTGGGGACTGTAAATTATTTGAGTCCAGGAATGGCGCAGCGTCATAGATGCCCTTCAGTGTGATCCGATGAAATTATCCACCCGAAAGGCACAAAGAGCCGATCTTTTTCATAATGTCTTTGTAAGATGCAAATTTTCTATTATATTGCAACATGACTCTTTTCTGCAGTCATTACCGTATGTCAGATGACTGGCATTATCACTACTTTAGAGCACCACCGGTTCTCTGTTTGAGAAACAGATGCAATTTTCCCCTCTGTGAAACTAAAGTCTTTAGGATAATTAATTGAAATGAGTTTGTCGGTATGGACCATTTATGTATGGAATTAAACAGTTTTAGGAACTGTGGTGTTATAGAGAAATATTAACATCATGGTGGTGTGACAGAGGAGAAGTAAGGCTTATTTCATAAGCTTGTTAATCATATGTTGGGAAAAGGGAAAAAAACTTTATGCAAGAAGTTGGCTATGTTTTAAAAAATTGAGGCGAATAATAAAGAGATATAGGTTAGACTGTAGAATCTGAAATACGGAGTTATGTATTGAGTTGATGTTTGATATGTTACTATGCATTGTATACTTGTTCCAGAACACTCATATTCAATGTATGCACCAAGTATTGTAAGTTGCAAGTGTTGTTTTATTTTTTTACCTTCTTCTATAAGATTGGATTGAAATTGCTGAAGGTTAATTAAGGTTGTTCTACAAAGCAGCTGCTTGGTTTCTGTCTGTCCATTTTGCAGCTCCATGTGGTGGAGATTTGAAAGCTCCCAGCGGCATCATCCTGTCCCCCGGATGGCCCGAGCTCTATAAAGAGGCTCTCAACTGCGAGTGGATCATTGAGGCTCCACCTGGATACCCGATCAAGATCATCTTTGACAAGTAAGACTCAGATGAGCTTGGCAGATGGTTTAATATTGGATTTTTTTTTTAAATGATTTAAAATTCTGTCATTCTGTGAAGGCAACAATACGCAGCATTTATTTTGCAACATCCTCCACAGTTAACCGCAATAAATAAATAAAGAAATAAACGAACATTTGAAAAGCTGTACACAAAATCCTCTGTGCCATAGAACAATTTTTACTCAAAGCTCCCATTAGCATGATTGACAGCTTTCCATGTAAAATGAATACAACAAAAATGGTTGTTCTTTGATTTTATGTAGCATCAATAAAACATAGCGTTCTGCTCCATTTGGCTGGCTTCTCTCTGAAATAGCACATTTTATTCATTACACTGATTAGTGCACAAGCAAGAGTACTGGCAGGCTGGGCTAATGAAATACACAACTACAGCAAACAGACTGATATAGTCATACAAACTAATTCTCTCGCCTTGTAAATGGTACACTCCCAGTGGAGTGCAGCACATTTTCAATATGCCGGGGCGAGAACTATTGCAGCCTGAGGCTCCCTCATGAACACAAATGAATATCCGCATGCACGTATGTGCCTCTGTTGATTATTTATTCATCTGACACCAGAATCCTCGGGCTTAGATCTGAAGCTGCTCTGCCTGCATGTGAATGTGGTGATCAGCAGGGCTCAGTGTGATCCATGTCCGAGCATTACTAGCATTAGCAGAATCATGCTAATATTGCTTTACATGTTATATAGCTATATATTTCTATTAAGTACCTAACCAGGAAAAACAAAATTATACAAAAATAATTTCTGCATCACCTGTAGGTTTCGGACAGAGGTTAACTATGACGTGCTGGAGGTGCGGGACGGGCGATATCCCTCCTCGCCAATGATTGGTAGTTACCAAGGTACCCAAGTGCCCCAGTTTCTCATTAGCACCTCCAACTTCCTCTACCTGCTCTTCACGACAGACAAGAGCCATTCTGACATCGGCTTCCGGATCCGATACGAGAGTAAGTACTTCACTAAACCACACTGAAATCTGCTCAATGATTTTACATGAACATAGTTTGCTTTTGTAAACTGAGCCAGTTACAAATACAACATTTAGTCCAGTATTTTGGACCACGCTCACCCTGAGTTTCAATGAAACAAACTATTAGCAATAAAAGCTAATACTTTTATCCAATTTACACGCACGTTTATTTAAAGCGATCGACCACACATTGCATTTTATTGTAGTGCATCTGTACACCTAATTTAGAAAATAACCAGAAGGAAAACATGAAGAATAGCAAAGACATCACAAGTGAATAAAGGACAGACATGTATACATCATGAGGAAGAAAAAATCAGATTAAGTCGATAAAAAATCCTGAAATTATGTATCTTTATTCATGTAAGAATTTAGTCATGGAAGAATAGAAATCATTAGAAAAATCCCACAAAAGCACTGCTATATAAAAGTATAAGTATAATTAATCACTTTATAAAAGTATAAGATTCAATCAATTTTCACAAAAAAAATAGACTTTTTTAATGTTTTAGTCATTTTCTTTGTAACATTTGATATCTTAATTGTAACACAAAAAGTTATCAAAGCCCTTTGATTATTTTGATGAATATAATACTATAAGCTACACTTCTTTCTCCCAGTTTGTTATGAAGCTGGAATCAGAGCACAGGGTCAACCATGATACAGAGTAGCCAGGGTTAAGAACCTTGCTCATGAACCCAACACAGGGAGCTTGGTACTGTAGGTTTAGGGTTTGTAGTGCTAAATGCAGATGATCCCCAACTCTTACACTTCATACATGAATCCTCACAAAATCTGCAGTGTGTTTGAGGCTAAAATCATAAGCTGGCATTTTCTGCCTGACTCATGTGGTTGAGCCTATTGTTGTTGTCATTGTCGCTTCATAAATCTCAGCTTGAGTTCAATTATTGAGAATCGCTGAGCTGATCATTTTATACAGAGATGTTGTGTTCATTAAAGGGTGTGTTTAGTGTGTTTATATTTGCACAGCATCTCTGGAAAGAAAGACTATATATATATATAATGTACATAGCTGAGTGTTATGTGATTGTCCAACAGTTGTATTCATTAGGTTTTTATCAGTAACAGGAAGAAGGAAGAAATCTTCACATCAGCTGCAGATCTTTTAATCATTTCAATTATGTTGCTCATAAAATCTCTTGTCTATAGCCTTGCAGCTGCAGTCTGACCACTGTGTTGATCCCGGGATTCCAGTCAATGGCCAACGGCATGGCAATGATTTCTATGTGGGCGCACTTGTGACCTTTAGCTGTGATGCAGGATACACCCTAAGTGACCCCGAGCCTCTAGAATGCGAGCCAAACTTCCAGTGGAATCATCCCCTTCCTAGCTGTGATGGTACAGTCCGGTTTCAGTCATATAACACAACTACACACATAAAGAAAAGTCATTTATTTCAGCAGCATCATTGCTTCCATACTAGAAAGCTATCAGAGCTAGCCTTCCCACCACCTTTGCTCTTATACCACCATAAATGCTTTAGGGCCATTATTGATTTTTCCCTTTGGGTAATGATAGAAATAATTTGCCTCCATATGGTTATGTCCTTTAGAAGGGCATGACTTGTAAACTTGGTTTTAGTGCATTGTGAAAGCTGCGAGAGATGCTGTATTTTAAACAATACTCCCGTTCTCTTCAGCACTTTGTGGCGGGTTTATCCAAGGAAACTTTGGCACTATTCTGTCCCCTGGATTTCCAGACTTCTACCCTCACAACCTCAATTGTACCTGGATGATTGAGACCTCACATGGCAAAGGTAAAGGTGCTTTTAGCTTTGGGATGATTTGTGTAAACTCTTTTGTAAAAGGTTGTAACTGATACTTATTAGACAATACCTTTATGTCTTACTGCCTTCTTTTTTTTTTCACCAGGTGTCCAGTTCACCTTCCATACATTTCACCTGGAGAGCCCGCATGACTATCTCCTAGTGACAGAGAATGGTAGTTTTTCTCATCCACTTTGGAGGCTGACCGGCTCCATCCTGCCTCCCCCTCTCAGTGCCGGGCTGTTCGGGAACTACACTGCTCAGATCCGCTTCCTTTCAGATTTTTCTGTGTCTTACGAGGGCTTTAATATCACCTACTCAGGTATTGAGCTAACAGTAGCTCTTATTTTTGTAATCTGCCTAAAATAGGTTTTCTTTTGTAAAATAGTCTACTTTTGACCACAAAAAGTGGTCAAAACCACAAAAAGTACCTGGTAGAAAAAGACTGCAGAAACAAACAAATATATATCCTGGAACTGAACCATCTCATAAACTGTGTCATGTCATCACGCCTCACTCCCAGCATTGGAGGATTTGACTTTGACTAGGATAAAGTATAGCGAGCGAACGAACAAGTGAGTGTGCGAGCGAGCGAGCGAGTGAGTGAGTGTGTGTGTGTGAGTGAGCGAATGAGTGAGTGAATGAGTGAGTGAGTAAGTGAGTGAATGAGTTAGTGAGTGAGTGAGTGAGTTAGTGAGTGAATGAGTTAGTGAGTGAATGAGCGAGCAAGTGAGTGAGCGGGTGAGTGAATGAGTGAGTGAGTGAGTGAACGGGTGAACGAGCAAGTGAGTGAGTAATTTAGTGAGTTAATGAGTGACTGAGTTAGTGAGTGATTGAATTTGCAAGTCAGTGAATGAGCAAGTGAGTGAGTGAGTGAGTGAGTGAGTGAGTGAATGAGTGAGTGAGTGAGTGAGTAAGTGAGTGAGTGAGTGAGTGAGTGAGAATAACTGAGTGAGTGAGTGAATAACTGAGTGAGTGAATAACTGAGTGAGTGAATAACTGAGTGAGTGAGTGAGTAAGTGAATAACGGAGTGAGTGAATAACTGAGTGAGTGAGTGAGTGAGTGAGTGAGTGAGTGAGTGAGTGAATAATTGAGTGAGTGAGTGAGTAAGTGAATAACTGACTGAGTGAGTGAGTGAGTGAGTGAGTGAGTGAGTGAGTGAGTGAGTGAGTGAGTGAATAACTGAGTGAGTGAGTGAGTGAGTGAGTGAGTGAATAACTGACTGAGTGAGTGAGTGAGTAAGTGAATAACTGAGTGAGTGAGTGAGTGAGTGAGTGAATAACTGAGTGAGTGAGTGAGTGAGTGAGTGAATAACTGAGTGAGTGAGTGAGTGAGTGAGTGAATAACTGAGTGAGTGAGTGAGTGAGTGAGTGAGTGAGTGAGTGAGTGAGTGAGTGAGTGAATAACTGAGTGAGTGAGTGAGTGAATAACTGAGTGAGTGAGTGAGTGAATAACTGACTGAGTGAGTGACTGAGTGAGTGAGTGAGTGAGTGAGTGAGTGAGTGAGTGAGTGAGTGAGTGAGTGAATAACTGAGTGAGTGAGTGAGTGAGTGAGTGAGTGAGTGAGTGAATAACTGAGTGAGTGAGTGAGTGAGTGAGTGAGTGAGTGAGTGAGTGAGTGAGTGAGTGAGTGAGTGAATAACTGAGTGAGTGAGTGAATAACTGAGTGAGTGAGTGAGTGAATAACTGAGTGAGTGAGTCAGTGAACATCTTGTTCTTTTCCATTTCTTCAGAGTATGATCTAGAGCCATGTGAGGACCCAGGTGTGCCTCCATTCAGTACACGTAAAGGGCTGCAGTTTGGCGTAGGGGATGCACTCTTCTTCTCCTGCTTTCCTGGGTACCGGTTGGAGGGGCCAGCCAAGGTGGTGTGTTTAGGGGGGCGGCGGCGGGTTTGGAGTTCCCCTCTCCCAAGGTGTGTTGGTAGGTGGTCACATGCTTTTATTTTGCTTTATTCACTAAATGTCTGCATGCATTCTGGCACTTTCTCTCAAACAGAATGACTTGTTTACTGAGTAAAAATATATAATGTTTATGTATTGTATCATTAGTTATTGTTCACACACATACCAAACCACAAACCTGTAGTTTCTGTCAAAGCAGTAACATGATATTATATGCTTACTGAGGTAGTGGTTTATTCTAAGCAAGTGTGTTAAAGTGCTATAAAATAGCTTGCAAAAAGGAAATTTACTAATAATAAAATGGCTGTTACGAATGAAATGTGTAATCTATATTTTCCAAAATAATTCTTTTGCAGAATGTCTGGTGATGTTCAACCTAGAAAGGTTTATATTAGGATTTTGACATTTTAATAGAGAAATGCAAATGCAATTTCTGTATTTTCCTTGGCAAATGAATGGTTGTTGGGTTTTGTTTATTTGTGTCTATTGCTTGTGAAACGAGGTTAAGTAATGTCAGACGAATTGTCAACGGAATTAATTAGTTATTCTGTCCCCAAGTAAGTCATTATGTCAGATTTTATCTCACTACACTAATGAAGAAGGATAATCAGAATATTTCATTATGAACAAGTTGATATACTAAGAAACAAAATGCACAGTCATCTACAGTAAAAATCTCTTTGGACTATGATTTAAATGTTTAAATAAAAAAAAGCACAAGTGCTATCAGTTTCCAGTCTCCTGTTCTAGCATGAATTTTCTAAATACGTGTTTGTGTTGTATTAGTTCCAAGTCCTGGTTGAGGATCCTGTATCATTTGACCTCTCTTGTGTTCAGCTGAATGCGGTTCTTCTGTGACTGGGAAACAAGGCATCCTCCTGTCTCCAAACTACCCCGGCTACTATGGCAACAATCATGAGTGCATCTACTCCATCCAGACCCAACCTGGCAAAGGCATTCAGCTTCGGGCTCGAGACTTCCGCCTGGAGGACGACGACATGCTAATGGTGTGTAGGTCGTGCGTGCAGTGTGTAGAGTATACATGAGTGTTTGGGTGGGTGGGTTGTGTAGATGTGCATTTTGTAAGAAATCTGGGTCTCATTAAAGATTTTGAATGCGATTTATCACATTTGTATCTGAAGGCGTTCAGAAATAGCACAAAAGTTTGCATGCTCTTATGTTTTTAAACGTAGCAAGGAAAATACATGATGGTTTTACAGCTTAGAATAGAAAACCATTGAATTTGTTATTGTCATGTGGGCAAAAGATTTGTCATTAGCCTTGGATTTCTTTTATCCCTTTTTAGTATTTACAGTATAATATTTGATTATTTATATCATTTGCCATTAATTTTTATTTTTTTGCTTTCAGGTGTATGACGGCAGCAGTAACCGTGCTCGTTTGCTAGGAGCCTTCATGGGCACAGAGCTAATGGAGGTGACGCTAAACAGCACGTCCAGTAGTATGTGGCTGGAGTTTATCAGCAACAGTGAGAACACCAGCAAAGGCTTCGAGCTGCACTTCACCAGTGAGTGGGAGCAGATGTGCTCTGAATAATTATTAAGCACAACCAGACACATTTCATCACATCATCTATGATGAAATATTAAATGTCATACATGAAACATTGCACTCTTTTCCAAGCATCATTTAAATCCTTTGCATTCGTTAAAATTAACATATAATCATTAACCATAGACTTTGGAGTTTAATTTTAGTTTGGAGAGTAATTTGGCTGAATTATGAGTGCCAGAGTTAGTGTTAGGATTAGTTCAATTATTTTTTTAGTAGCATGCTATAATTTAATTTATGGTAATATTGTATTATATTGAGTTATCGCGTACGTATATTGTTGCTATTTAGACATCAGTTTAAACTGAGTGCATGTATTATATTACTTAATCAGTGTAGTATTATACGCCCATCCCACAGCACATGCTCCAATCTGATTTTTCAGTGTTACATGATTATATCAATGTGCTCATTTCAACAACGTATAATTTCTATTGTGTCAGCTTTACATACTCACTCTAAGGTCAGTTCCTTGTAACGGTTTAAGGTAAAACTGCGATTATAGATTTAGAGTTATAGTTAGACTTTATAGTTATACTTAACTATAGTTAATCTATTTTCTTTTTTCTATTATTAACTTCAACAGACAAACAACAAAGTCGGCTTTTCAGACTTTACTCTAAGTTATAATAGGAGCCAACTTGATTTGTGGATGTTCTGCTACATTAAACCTAATTCTAAAAGGATGTAAAGGAAACCATGCAATTCTATAATTTAATATATTTGTAAAAGGTTTGCATTGCCATTTTTTTTTTTTTTTTGGTCTATGAGGATTAAACACTTTAAGAATTGCTGAAAAAGAACTTCTCGGTGGCATAACACCACCCTGTTGTTGACTTTAACATGAAGGTCATAATTTGTTACCTTAAATGTAAAGCATTATCATGCAAACAAATGCGTTCTTCTGGCCTTTGAACTGATGTCCTGTCTGGAATGGAAGTGCTGAAAACATCTCTATTCACATAGACAAAGCTTCTACAGTCTAATTCAGACACGCACACACAGTGTCACGAACCTGGTGTGTTAATTATTACCGTAGCATCATTTAAACTGTCCTCGGTGCCATAGGTTCACACATCTGTTCAAGCTCGTACAAACTCTCTCGCCTTCTCTCTATAGCAACTTCAGGTCAGCATAAATAATAGAGGGCTCACAAGCGGAAGAACACATATTAACCGACGCTTGAGTGAGATCCGCTGTTAGAGATTCTGTCGTGAATAGACCTTTTTAAGGTCTCCCTCATTTCCTGTAACAGGTTTTAATCTTAACATATAATAGCAGAGGCCAGGTTTCAGGTAGGAAGATAACTGAATCGCTTCTTCACTATTATTCTCTCTCTCTCTCTCTCTCTCTCTCTCTCTCTCTCTCTCTCTCTCTCTCTCTCTCTCTCAGGTTTTGATCTGGTTAAATGTGAGGATCCAGGCATGCCTCAGTTTGGCTATAAGCTGGAGGATAAGGGTCACTTTGCAGGAAGCACGGTGTCATACAGCTGTGATCCTGGTTATACCTTAAAGGGTAATGAGGTGCTGACATGTCTCAGAGGGGAGAGAAGAGCCTGGGACAGTCCTCTACCGCAGTGTATAGGTAAGCTCTGTGGATGCCACTGACTATACAGTATATGTAGCCTTTATGTTTGCTGACCAGCGCAACATGGCTCTCTCCGTTTGTTCCAAATAGGGTGATTCAGTCTGATGCAGGGATTATTTAAAAAAGTAGGGCAATGATGAAATGAAACGGAAAATCTAAGAGGAAGAGGAAATATGATGTGGGTCAGAATTTGCAGGTTTCTCTGTCACAGACAAAAGTTTCCATCTTGAGCAGATGTTTGGAGGTCATGAGTTTTATTTGCTCTTTTTTGATAATGACATGTCTTATGGAACAGAATGAATCACTGCTGAATGATGTTATGTATGTCCAGTGACATGTCAGCAATGTTCTCAGAAAATAAGGTACTAAGTTGCATCTTGCTATATCACCGGATATACGGGTGTATTTTACCTGGAAAGGTGCATAAATGCATGAATCATACCTTTTAATGTATCACTTAAAAAGATAAAGGTACAAGCATGGTACTTAAGGTCCAGTTATGTACCGTAAATCATTTATACGTCCACACTGCCGGGTAATTTATATACACTAAAGGTCAAAAATGCGTACCTTTGAGGGTACCACCTCAGTAATAAGGCAATATATATTTAGTTCATATGGCTGACAATTTCATCTGAAGTGACTTTCATACATCTGGGACAGAATACCACTGAGCAGAAGGTTAATGGTGTTGCAAAAGGACTAGATTATACAGCTCGGTCAGTCCAAGGTTTGAATTTATGGTCAATAGTCCAAACTACTAAGCTTCCACATCCCTAGTTTAGTGTAAAAAATAGGTTGTGTAGACTAACAGATTGGATTTCTCACCTTGATAGTTGTGGGCCCTGCTGCTACAGAGGAAATCAAGCTATGATTACTGTATGCTGTTCCAGAGAGCCAAGAATAGTCCATCTTACTGACTGAGTGATATGATTGATCGACTGACAAACCCCCCGTCGTTAAAATGCAAAGACTTTCAGGGAACATCGTGTCTTACAGACAGCACCAATGTCTTGACAGTGAATATTAAAAATATCCATCTCTAACTATGCCTTCACCAGTTGCAAAAGATTCAGTTAAAATATAAATGTAAGTTCTAAACACGGCAATAATGTTCTAGCACTTAATTATTAATAGCAAATTATATCGAAGGAGTAAATCCGGTGAAGAATTTTCTTCAAAGTTAGCTAGCTACTGTAGCTAGTCATAAATAGATGATACTTTGTGGGTTTTTGGAGTTCATTTTGTTGTGGGTTGCGGTAGACAAGTAGTTAAAGCGTTGGCCTTGTCATCAGAAGGTTGTAAGTTTGAATCCCAGGTCCAGCAAGCTGCCACTGTGGCCCCCACTGAGCAATGCTCTTAAATTTGCTAAGTTGTATAAAATGTAAGCTGTTCTACAAAAGAGTGCACTAACTCTGTAAATGTAATGTATAGGAATAAGGAAGCTGGAATTAAATCTCTGCTGAGTGTTGATCGAGGTTCCAGATGTGCAGCCTTTTAGTTTCAGTACAGTTACTGAATAATGGATTGTAATTACAATATATGATTGTTATATAAGACGAGTTATTGAGTAGCATGTTAAAAGTTTAAAGTGTTCAGGGCTTTAGAACAGTGGCACTCTTTGGATTTAAACCGTGCAGATGACAGCTCATAGTCTTAAACACTTTTCTTTAATGCAGGGTCACTAGCACTATGTTTTATTTGCTAATTAAGCTTTTATCTATGCAAAGAATTTGCCTTCCAATAATAGGGCACGTATTTGAAAGAGAACTGGAAAAGAAAAAAAAAACTGTTGCAGTTATTTATTTATTTTTTGAAAAAAAGAAGTTCTCAGTTGTGGAAAAAATACAGTACACATTTCTTTTTAGTTTTATCCCCCCCCCCCCCCAATTCTGTAATCTAAACATTTATCCAACTACCAGCCAATTGAAGCGTGCGTTACAGCTTCAGCTCTTGCAGTGTGACTCAAATAGTCATGAAGTTTTTATCATGGTCTTCACCGTAACCATCGTAAAAGAGTGTATCCTTTCTGACCCAAGCTTTAGTGCATTCCGAATGTCTCATAAAAAATGAAACAGGCTGACTATAAACATTAAGTGCCTCTGTATTTCTGTTTGCTTACATGAACTAGCCAAGTTTTTTCATATGGCTTCCAAAAACTTTTAAATCGGCCTTGTGTCCTACTCGGATGCTCTGGAAATATCAGGCAAAAAAACAACTCGTGTGTATTTGTTTGCTCATGGAAGCCTGTGTATGAGCTTTCTGTTTGTTCACGAAGGCTCATCTCATGAGTAAGACATAAATGCTATCTTACACAGGGAAAAAAAACAGCTAAAGGCAGTTGGGCAAAACTGCACAGTCTGTTTACTAGGGCACTGGGTTTTGTGTCTGCAATCCACAGCTGATGTCATGAACATATGCCATCATTGTTAAATCTTTTATTGTAAGTCAGGTGGACAGTTTAAACCAGACTAGCGAAGTTAAAAAGCTGTTCTCAATAGATCCGTTGGTGAAAACTGTAATGCAGAAACATGTAAGACCTCACAGACATGACCAGCAAATAGAAGTAGAGGTAAAAACCAACACACACCATAACAAGCCACAAGAGGAGTGATGAGATTGGAAAGGTTCAGGAATACAGGGAGCAAAACAAGAGGATTCTGTGAAACTTGTAAGCACACTGCAATGCAGCTGAATTTTAGATTGTTATGCTAGACTGGTTTGGGCTCTTGGAAACTTCATGCCATGGTATACATTTAAAGAATATAGATATTTCTAAACTCCTAAGATATCTTTCTTTCTTTCTTTCTTTTTTACTTGACTTATTTGAGATTAAATACATGGGGAGAGAAAGAAAGGGTAAGAGAGAGAGGGAGAGAGAGAGAGAGAGAGAGAGAGAGAGAGAGAGAGAGAGAGAATAGTGTGGTTTTGTGACGTGTGGAACAGTTGAAGAAGATGAGTTTGTTTCATGGTGATTTATCACCACACCATCTTCACTAGGGGAACATTCGTCTTAAAATAAAAGTTCAGAAAGCCGAGAGACAGAAAACAGTATATTATACAGTGAGAGATATTTCAATCACACAGGGTATTGAGTGTGTTCTACTGTTCTTATATATTGTAGTTTCTTTATATTGTACTTTCTTCACTATTGATGTAATCAAAGGTAAAGGTTGGTTCATGCTGTTAAGTGAATGAATTATATTCTAAAATAAAATACGACATTTTGGAGGTATACTAAGCTCTATTCATTGTATTAAAAAGATGTCAAAGGTCAGTCATTCTGTGTTGTTTGGACAAGTGGGATTATTAAACCCGCTGCTTATAAGCAGAAACTTGTCGCCAAATATCTAGAGTGCCAGATCAATTAAATCCCCTCTGCAAAAAGTTACTGCCAGTTAAAATCAGCCTGACAAATGAATGTAAAGTCTGCCCTCTACTCAACGCTGAACGCTAATTTACAAGACGCTTGTAGAGAAACAGCCTCTCACCAAATGTAGTAGTGTTTGATTTTACTGATATATACTGTAATGATTTAGAATTGCACTCTGAAGAATCACCTATAGGACGATGGATTCTGTTTGGATCCCCTCAACATTTATTTCTCGTTTCGTCTCAATGATTTTTGTTCCTCGCTACTTACCTAAACCCGTGGCTTGTTTATTGAGGATCTAAATATATACGGCAATTTCTGACGATATCTGTTGTTAAAAGCATCGTATTGAATTTTGGGATGATTTTTATCGACACAGCTCCAGGTTTTTCAGTTTGCTCCCACGTCCCAGGAGGAGGCTTATCTATGCTAAAGTGTCCCTAGATGTAAATGAGTGTGTGAATAAATGTGTACATTGTGTATTCCCACCTAATACCAAGTGTTCCCAGGATAGATTCCAAACTCAGCATGACCCTGACCAAGATAAAATTGAAAACTGAGAATTCACAATTCACACGGTCTCAAAGCAGTTTAAGTATAGAAACAGAATAAAAAATGACTTTACTAAAAATAAAGTTACTATATATCTCTTATATATATATATATATATATATATATATATATATATATATATATATATATATATATATATATATATATACGTATATATATATATATATATATATATATATATATATATACGTATATATATATATATATACAGAGAGAGAGAGAGAGAGAGAGAGAGAGAGAGAGAGAGAGAGAGAGAGCAAGCCGGATGTGATGGTGTTAAGGAAAAACTCGCTGAGAAGAAACCTTTAGAGGAACCAGACTCAGAAGGGAACTTCATCCTCATTTGGGTGACACTAGCAAGTAAAGATTGTAAATGTAAATGTAATGTAATGTCCTTATTATAACAGTTTGTTGTTGAGTTGAATTTAGCAACCAAGGGCTCCTGAGGAACTAATGGGTCAGCTCAATTTCCAAGTTCACCACAGACCCTACACTGAATTTATCTCAAGTGGCAATAAGTAATAATTATTTAGCTATAATTATAATAGAAACTCAAAGCTAACATGATGATAACATGATGAAATACCCAGAAATAACGAAACATTTAAATATATTTACAGTAAGTAAGTAGTCTGAATCAGGGGGCACGGTGGCTAGCTAGTGGTTAGCACGTTCGCCTCACACCTCTGGGTTCGATTCCCACCTCTGCCTTGTGTGTGTGGAGTTTGCATTTTCTCCCCATGCCTCGGGGTTTCCTCCGGGTAGTCCGGGACATTCATCCAAAGACATGCATGGTAGGTTGATTGGCAACTCTGGAAAATTGTCCGTAGTAGTGTGTGTGTGTGTGTGTGTGTGTGTGTGTGTGTGTGTGTGTGTGTGTGTGTGTGTGTGTGTGTGTGTGTGTGTGTGTGTGTGTGTGTGTGTGTGTGTGTGTGTGTGTGTGTGTGTGTGCCCTGTGATGGGTTGGCACTCCATCCAGGGTGTATCCTGCCTTGATGCCTGATGACGCCTGAGATAGGCACAGGCTCCCCGTGACCCAAGGTAGTTCGGATAAGCGGTAGAAAATGAATGAATGAATGAATGAATGAATGAAGTAGTCTGAATCATAATCGTCCTAGCTGCTTAGTCACTAAGTGAGTGATCAGATGAGTGGAATTTTATGGCATACCATATTTACACAGAAAATCAAACTTAATCAAACACAGAAATCAGTATAAATAAATAAATAAATAAATAAATAAATAAATAAATAAATAAATAAATAAATAAATAAATAAATAAACATTTCTTTTACAGGCACTGAGGCCAAGCTGGACTCAAAAATAAATTTTTTTTTCCCCTTTCATTTCCTCATGATTATTTGTAATAAAATGTACTAAAAATAAAACCAAACAACATGAAAATGCATTCTAATGGCACAAATGCTAAATTGATCCGGGCTGTTACAGGGGTGTGGATTTCCCATAACACACATCTGTGAAACCAGTTGGTGACACTCCACTGGTCTCAGGGTGATAATAACAGTGATAATAATAACAATCCATAGCAGTTTCTGCACATCATTTTTTGATCTTTAATTTCTTGAATATTACAGCAGTTTATTATGCCATTTTTTTTTTATCTTTGTTCATATTATCTCTGCAGATCACATCTTAAGATCTGTCTTATTTTCAATTACTGTTTGGAAATGTTCTACTTCAGAGATCACTCTGTCTGAATGTGCATGGGACAAGCACAGAACTGAATACACATTGCTATGTGGAATCTATTTTTATATTTCTTTACAGCATACTTGCCATAATGTATATTTGCCCTACGAGGCCCATCCTCATATTGACCTTTCCTTTCCTAACCAAAACAAAAAACCCTTTATCACTAATTAATCAGTTGGTTTAAAGGTTAAGTCTTATACCTTGATATTTAAGCATGGTTTACACAATATTCAGTTTGCACAATTTTATGGTCACCATCTAGTGTGAGCAGTGTCATTATCCAACATTAAAGGAACGATACACAATACACACAACAGACCCCGGTATTATACAATAGAAATGCACAGTGTAGGTGTGATGCACGAAGTGTGTGAAATGAACAGTAACAGTACAGTCCGGAGTACACAGATCTGCTTATACCTCAACAATTTTGCCAATGATTACAATGTTTCATTTATAATTGTGCAAAAATCCGACATTTTATGAATGTATACTTTGCATGCAAGCCATCCAAGAAACACCGTTCCTGTTCCTGCTTGGGTTACAGTAATGATAAACACGTGTTTCCTCAGCAGCCTGCTCATATTTCTTCCTTTTTTCTTTCTTTTTCTTGCTTGATCAGATCATTTTCTTTCTTTCACAATGTCTAAAAGAAAAACAAAATATAGAAGCTGCCATTTTACAAAGAAACCCATAAAGCAAAAAGTACAATCCTCCATGCTGAAGATGTTGGGAAAAGTCACAAGCACCATACAGTAACTGTTACAAAGTGCTAACAACCAAGACACCTTCACTGAATGATAAATAAATGTATTCAGACCTAACAAAAAAAAAACATCACAACATTAAAGATTAAAATTTTTACTTTTTAAAAAAAAATCTGTGTTTATCGATTGTTACTATAGAAACCGAAACGTATCAGAACGAGCACAATATTGGAGTATTGTTCATGTTACACCTGTGAGAATTTCTCTAGCTACATAAAGTTCATAAATAATGTAATAAATAACATGTAATAAATCTATAGCGCTGTCAGTTAAAGATTTTGTTGTCTTAGCTATCATATTGCTGGCGTGATGTGATATTTATACTGTATGCTGTTGGCTGTGTACATGAGCCGACTGGCTTGTCACAACAGTTTAGCTCCAACAACAAACTGGAACATGAAGATCATGAAAAACTCAGTAATTGAAATGACACTAATTGACCAGTGGCAACAGTGTCCTTCTTGTTTTTCTTTCTTCTTCTGAATTTTAAACAGCACAAACACAGTGCTGCAGGCTTGTCAACATTTTCAGGCTAAGTAGACGTTCGCATCATTAGCATTTAACACTAGGAGGACGTACAGTGTGACACGCTGCACTCTGAGGTTCAGGGTTGCGTATAGCAGAATCCCAGCTTCTGACTTCTGATGTTAATAAGGTTGGCTTGAAAGAAGTGCACATGTTCAAAAAATAACCACTAACCAAACATTATTAGTCAGATTTGTATGTTCTAAACACGTGCAAATACAGACAGGTTGCCGGTTTGTTTGCTGTATATTTAAGGATGAAGAGATAAATCCATTAGAAATCCGTTATTGCAGGCAGGTATAAGCAAAAAAAAAACCTTGTGTGAGCAGGATTAGCATCCAATTTCACACATATCTTTAAAACCAGTTATGAATTAGCTGAAGCTGAGGAACAGACAGTGCTGACAGTGCTGACATTTCTTCCTTTGGGTGTTTTCCATGCTTTCAAGTGTCTTCTGGGGCATAGTGATAGGTTGCGTATTTTTAATTATAAACAGAAAAGAAAGCAACAACGACAACAAAATCCCTTTCCAGTTTAGGCCACATATACGTTGGATTTTAATACATATACAGATATGGTTCTCAGAAGTACTAGACAGATGGACTCTACAGGAGTCACGTGTATATCTGCTTCTCGCCGCCTGGGTCTACATAGATGTACTGTATGCTATAAAGAAGCACACGTTTGATCCGTGTCACCTCAGGCTGTGAGGAGCTCACTGCTTCCTGGTGCGTGAAACTCTGCCTGCGGTGTCTGCTGGCCCTTACCTGCAGACAAACTAGTGATTTGTGCCTTGTGGCATGACACCACTACCATTCCTCCTACAAGATGGATAGCCTGGCCTGGCACTGGAGATATTACTGAAACCCTATCAGTGATATTAGCCAAAAGAAATGTGCCCTCCCCAGAGATGTCTCAATGCCGGGCCTTGATATACGACTGCGCCATTCCGCCTATCGCTCATAAAGCTCGGTTCCATGTGGAATGTATTATTATAAAGCAGGAAGTTAAACTGGCCTTGGCCACATGGCAGTGTGTCATATTCAGTGCGCTAGGTCCCATTCCCACCGAGAGAAATGTGGAGTTTCCTGCAGCGTGGTCTGCCTGTGGCTGCAACACTCTGTCCTCTCTGATCTCAAAATCCCACAATATCAAAGGACAGACAGTTTTATTTTAACTCCCTGGATGTTGAAGTACAAAAGGTTTTTTTGTTCTTTTTGTAACTTGACTTTTTTTTTTCTTTTCTTCCTTTTTTTGTAGCACTAAGTGTGCCTGATGGCCTGTTGAAAAGGCTCTCTTTTTTTTACTCACTTTCTTACAATTCCTTGTGAATGCACATTCCTGTTCCCATTGTTTAGATGCAATCTGAGTCAAAATGCTGTGCTTTCTAGAAGTGCTAAGGATAACATTAACATTAAAATACAGTAGTGTGCTGTTATAGGAAAATAATCAACCAAAAACAAAGTGCTAGGATTCCTTCTAAGAGAGTTTTAGGCTGATGGTCTTCTAAGTGTGTGACCAGGTTGAACTAGTGTGGATGTATTCACTGATAGACACTTCAAATCACTTTTGTGCATCACTCTGGATACGTGCATCTGACAAATGCTTGAATGTAAATGGTACAATAACTTTTTTTTCTGCTTTTAATGTTATTAACTATTTTGCATATTTCCATATGTTACCAAGAGCAAACAGTCCAACGAGCCAAAATAAATGTATCAACGACGGATTCGCTGTTCAGGATTCGACCTTCTTCAGCAGAGTTGTTGAAATGCACTGTACATGATATTATACTTGTACTGAATAGGAATCTTAAGATAAAGTGTGTGTGGTGTTTGTGTGTGTTTCTTTTTGCCATGTTCAGCTGAGTGTGGTGGGATGATCAAGGACGAGCCCACGGGTCGCATCCTGTCTCCAGGTTACCCAGCGCCCTATGAGCACAATCTGCACTGTGTGTGGACCATCGAGGCTCCACCTGGAAGCACCATCGGGTCTGTATTACGTGCCCCAACTGTCGCGTCTTTCCTATCCCTTTACCTCATTCGTTCCTTCTGACAACATTTTCAACTCTTCATGGTTTCTAACTCTCGTCTCTTATCTGACCTTGGATTCCAAACCATTAACTCTTTAACAGTCTCAGTGGAAATTTTCTGGCGCGGGTCTCGGTTGTCTCAGTGTGTCACCGCTGGCATGCCTGATATTCTGAGATTTATGCATAAGCTCAAACCATGATTGGATTTCAGTATGGCTGCTGTCTGTGTGTGTGTGTGTGTCTGTGTGTGTCTGTGTGTGTGTGTGTGTGTGCCAGTATTGTTCCAGGCTGCTATCTTAGTCATCAGGGCTGGGGGGTGTTAGGAGGGCATTAGAATTTTGGCAGTCCTACACATTGGCCTCTACCCTTTCCCTGTAAATCGCTGCTAATGAATGAACATGCGCTCTCTTTAATTGCCGCTTGTTTTGCCAGTGTAATTCTGCATGAAATCTCAGCGCCAGGCAGTATCTAATTGAAACGTGCCTCTAACAGCGTTGTGTATCCGACGCTCCCCTCTGTCCTTCAGCTGCACTCTGGACCGCTCCCAGACTCTTTCCTGCTGCAGTCCTCATTTATACAGTATATTTTTTTTATTCAGTCAGATTGCATACTTCAGCCTTAACTTAAAGGTACAGAAGGTTATCCCAAAGAACCTGGCCACTCTTCTGTATTTTTATTAGTCAGCAAATTACTGCCATTAAGGATGTCAGGGGAAAGTGGGTGTTATCATCTCACCTTGTGTTTATGCTCGTGAGCCACTCTGCTCTTTAAAACAAAAAGTAGCATTGGAATATCAATAATGATGAAGGTTACTTCACCTTGGATTTCTTCCTCTTTTTATTATGCAGCAGCAGTCATTTCTCATGGGGTTTTAGACGACATGAAAAACCAAGCACTTTGTTGTGACTAGATAAGGATGAAGTAGCGTCTGCAAAACAAGATCAATATCTTGTTATCATAGATGTGCCATAATGTGTAAGCAGAACAATACAATGTACTTAAATGAATTTAGATTTACTGTGCTGCATTAGAAGATTTTTTTTATTTATTTCTTTTTGCAAGCTTTTTATCGCAGGCTCACACACACTGATCTATTTCAGGCACTGGGGAATCCCCTTGAAAAGAAAAGGAACTCTGTAAAAGTCTTAAACACAGTTTCTTATTATAGTCTTTCCTTTTCTTCACGATGACAGTTTTGTACTTCTTTTCTGAACGTTGTATACGGACTATATAATCACAGAATCCACCAAATTAGGTTTCTTTTGTCTGTTTTTTAAAACACTTGCTGAAAAAAAAAAACATTTTCCTGCTTATAAAGAACACCCTGGCCTTCAGAAGCTGAAGCAAAAACAGCATGGAACAACAATATTAGAAAAAAAAAATATCTTAAAGCAGGCTGACTGTAATTCCTTCTGTGTTTGTTAACCTGCATCCTAACAGAAAGCACAAAACGGCACTTATATTTACATACAATATATATATTTATATATATATATATATATATATATATATATATATACATATATATATATGTATATATATGTATATATATGTATATATATGTATATATATATATATATATATATATACATATATATACATATATATATGTATATATATATATATATATATATATATATATATATATATATATATACATATATATATATGTATATATGTATATATATATATGCATTAAGTATTAGAGCACTATTTGTAAACAGCCTGCTTGTTTGTTTGTTTATTTATTTATTTATTTTTATTTGATTTATTTATCTTAACGGAGTCAATGTTAACGGTGCAATCATGAACTTGTTCAAATCTAATTAATCTCACAAACTCGTTACAATATTTACTGTTAGATTTTAATTGTAAACACCATCAGAATTTCTTCCCTTAATCTACAGCAGTCTTGTAATGTTTTAGAACAGCCTTTTCACAGCAGGAATATTTAACATACAAAGGGTAAGTTCTTCATTTCCTAGGTGCTGATCAAAACATTTTATAGCCTATTTGTTTGCATTTTTAATAAAACAAAAAAAAGCCTCCAGCCCTTAACTCTTATCTGTATAACGCAGGAGGTTTTTGCTTGATGTGTTGTTTAATGTGACTCAATCACACACTGTAGAAGTGCTATTAATCACTGAAGTGATAGAAACACTGGTTTAAACACATGGAAAGCTGCTTTATACACATTAAGCTTGTTTAATTAGGCTTAGTGATTTTATACCATACTGTACAATCTTTTAACATGATTTTTGGTAGATTTCCTCATAGCGAGGAAAGCATGGAAATGAATTCTGGTGTGTGCAGCATGAGGAGAAAAGACACAAGAAAAGTTTATGTTGCCATCTCCAGACGGTTGGATCTGACAACTTGGTGCCGTATTTCAAGTTCATTCTAATCCACAACTTTGATCCGGTTTATTCTAATATGTTCAAAGCGGAACCAATAAGATGAAACCCTCGTTTGTGACGTAGCAAAGACATGACTCACCCATCACAGTGGAGTTCTGCTAATGATTTGCATATCTCTGTATCCAGAGTTATTTTTATCAGAGGCCAAAAAAAATGGAATTTTCACATAAGTTCAACACAGAATTTATATCTCACGCCACAGTGGGGTTTAATACCATGTATGAAAGTAGACACTCAGGGCACTACAAGAATTTGTAAGAGTTTCGTAAGTATTTCTGATCGTACCTAGCGTACAGAGAGCAATATATTCATAGAAAAGTTCCAAAAAAAGATAAACTGTAGGATTTTTATTTTTTACATAAATGTTTATATCTAAAAAGTACATGGTGATATCAAACCCATTTCTGCTATCTGGAATGAAGTGTTCATAAGCATCTGAAGATTTGAAGGCATTACCTTCAGCCACCAGAATTCTGTGTAAGGCTAACCAACTGAAGTAATAACATCTCACACCGGAAGCCGACAGTGTTTTGACTCGTTTTATATCAAACGTGTGGCGATAA
The DNA here is from genome assembly GCF_022655615.1 of Tachysurus fulvidraco. Classification (NCBI taxonomy): domain Eukaryota; kingdom Metazoa; phylum Chordata; class Actinopteri; order Siluriformes; family Bagridae; genus Tachysurus; species Tachysurus fulvidraco. The sequence continues at coordinate 10,133,445 of NC_062541.1, read as the reverse complement.
ATTAATGTTTTTGTTTAAACTGATAAATTTCCCTTTTGTACGCAGTACGAGGCACCAGTGTAATGGTAAAACTGTAATGCTTTTTTGTGCAACTTAAAGCTCTGGAAATGGTCATTAAGGCTCTCAGATGAGTTTGAACTCGCCATTAGTTTGTCATTATTTTCTTGCCCTGTTTTCTCGAAAGGTTTTTGGTTAGACGTTTAGCTACAGTTGGTGAAAATGAGTGGCACTCAGAGACATTGAGGGGTTTATTACAAAGGAGTTGAATGGAGAACAGGATACGTTATGCCTTCAGTAAATGCTGGAGGAAAAGAGCCTGCAACACATTTGTGCAGTAGATGCGTCCATATTACTGCTCATGCTACGTTCCAGTGTACTGTCTTCTTTGTTGGAGAAGGATATTCATCATCATCATGTGGTCGCTAGGGCTTTGAAATGCACTGAAAATAAGATTACACAAATAAGGTCCTGTGTAGCAGTTTGACAGATTCTTTATATTACTGGATAACAATCACACTTTGTCCTCTGTCGCGCTTTTCCTACACAGAGTCGCTGGGAAACTGTAGACTATCTTAAGGGAGGGTTGAGACATTTTTTACAGGGTCCGCACACACAATTTAGAGGTGCCAATCAGCCTAAAATGCATGTCTTTGGATTGGAGGAGGTGAACAGGCAAACTCCATGCACACAGGCAGGAATTGAACACCCAACCCTGGAAGTGCAAGGCAGACTTGCTAAGCATTAAGCCACTCACTCTGCACCCCACAAAGTCAGGGCCCTATACAGCCTATAGCCTACAAAGACAAACTATAGTCTATACAATTGTGTGTTTCCAACCTCGTGACTGCAGTTTGGAGAATAACCACATATGACTGTGATGGTTTGGTCCAAAAAACAAAGGCATATGATTTCTATACTGTTTCATTATACATACTGTTACTATTTCAATAATATAATTAAAATGTAAATAAATAAATACATGAAATAGAATAAAATAATAATAACAACAACAACAACAATAATAAAATAGTTTCCTTAGCATTAGTAGAAGGTATTGGCCATATGTGTGTGTAAGTGTGTGACAGTGTGTGTCATTGTGTGTGTGTGTGTGTGTGTGTGTGTGTGTGTGTGTGTGTGTGTGTGTGTGTGTGTGTGTGTGTGTGTGTGTCTTTGTGTGTCTTTTATTGTATGTCGTGTGTGTGTGTGTGCATGTCATTATGTGTGCATATGTGTGTCTGTGTATACATGAGCATTGTGTCATTTATTGTCATTGTGTGTATTTGCATGTGCGTATCATTGTGTGTGTGTGTGTGTGTGGGTACGTGTGTGTGTTTTATTGTGTAAGTTTGAGTGGATTTGTGGATACATGATGATCTAACCTCCTCACTGAAGGTATGCATACATTCTTTTGATCCCATCTTGCATGATCAATTATTCATGATCATTTGCAATGCATTAGTACTGGGACAACTCACACACTGCTATAAGGGCTCTAAGAGAGGAGCGCCGCAGTGTACATGTGTGAAAGAGAAGGCAGAAACACACACGACACAGAGAAGGACAGATCCTGGCTCAGCAGTACAGAGATGACAGTGTTCAGAAGTAACTATCATATAAGAAGTTACAGCAGGGATTTTTTTTCTTTTCTTGTAATACACTGAAATGGACATGTCCCTTTAGTGTTGTTAAGTTGATGAACGAGTAAGAGCATGAATAAGGAGGTGTTATGGGTATTTAGTGGTAGGATTAGGATAGAGTGTTACACCGAGGGAACGCAACACACTCCAAGGCTTACAGGAGGAGAAGAACACCTTTCATCCCTCTTTCATCTTCTCATCACAGGCTCATCTCCACCCTTGATCCACCTGGGTTTCGCAAAAGGTGATAATTACTCCAAGAGCTACTTCTGACTGACAGTATCTGTCACACACACACACACACACACACACACACACACACACACACACACACACACACACATGTCTGAGCTCTAGTGTGTCTCAGGCGTGTAGGATTAGACAGACGGTAAAGCCGCTGTACCAAAACTGGCTTTGTACGCCTGAGTCAGAGCTCAGAGGATCCAGTGGCTCATCTGCAGTTGTGAAGCAAATCTCATTCACCTTCTGTCCTCTTCTGTTCTCTTTTTTTCTCTTAATTTCTATTCTTATATTTTCTGTCTATCCTCTCAGCTTTTAAAATTTTGTCTGTCTGTTTTTTTTTACCTCATTTTCATAATTTCTTTTCTCTTATTCTTCTCTCCTTTTTACATTTTCTTTTCTCTTTTCAATTCTCTTCTCTTCTCTTCTCTTCTCTTCTCTTCTCTTCTCTTCTCTTCTCGCATCCTCGGAGCATCGGATGTGTGTTAGCACAGCTGTTTTGTCTGCTGTCTCTCTGAGCCAACAGATCCACAGCGTTCGACAGAAGCGATGAGATTCAGACAGTCTGAATCACGGCAGAGATGAGCAGGATGTGCTGATCTGCAGATAAGCGTGACAGCTGGCGAGATGGGCAGAGTGTTTCCACACAAGGACTTAATGCTTACTGCTGAAGAAATCGAGCTCCTTGTGCATGTCATCTTTCATTCATTCTGTCTCACCATGCTTTCCAAAGCTTTTTGTTCTTGAATGCACTTGCATCTTATTGTCTCACGGGTTGTGTAAGGAATACATCGATGCACAGTAGATCAGAGCTAAGTGGGCAAAATACATGGCGAATTGTAACACACACCCAGCCACCCACCCACACACACACTCACACACACATACTAAAGACACTGTGACGGAGGTCCCTAAGTAAACACCTGCTCTGCTAGGTCTCATGGGAGCTTTTAGCAGAGGGCTGAGCTGTGAGATCCTGATGAGGTTACAGATTGGGCTGTGTGGATAAAGTGGAGCTCAGATGT
>NC_062541.1:10080543-10125543 GCF_022655615.1 Tachysurus fulvidraco | reverse complement strand
TTTTTTTGTCAGTAAACCGATATTTGGAAAAACATTTCCAATGTTTAATTCTATTAACTAGCTAGCAATTGTTTCACTTCAGAAAGCTTCATTGGAAACTATCAGATAGTATCATGAGTGAAAATCAAGTATTTGGTTAAATCGTGTTTGCTTCTGCGAATTCTTAGTTTGTTCTTTGGAAAGTGGCAGTAATTAAGAGCATGTAATTAGCTGCCTTGTTGGATTAAAACCACATTGAGTTTACATGAAAGCTGAGTCACACCACAAACAAATCCAGGGGCATTTCTAAGGATTATATGTAAAAACCCAGCACCAGATGTCAACAGACATCAGCATGAATCCAGCCTGTAGACTCGATTCCTGTAGCTTTTAAACTCTCCAGGAGGCCAATGATCATTAATTGTTGTCTCAGTGCCTCTTTGTATTGATTGTTTGCAGTTTATCCTGAAATGAAAACACAGGTGCTTCTATGCTTCATATGTTCCAGCACCGTGTGGGGGGAACCTAACTGGACCAAGTGGGCTGATTTTGTCCCCTGAATACCCCGAGCCCTACCCTCATGGCAGGGAGTGTGACTGGACAGTCACTGTAACCCAAGACTACATCATCTCCCTCACTTTCAACCAGTACGCAAGTCTTTACTCTCCAACGGACATATTTAGAGTTAATATTTATCATAGTTATAAAATGTCAAGGATATTTCAGTATTTTTTATGATGTGAAAGATTTATTCGATGTGGGAAAAGTTTTCAAAGTCAGGTTACGTATGTGATCATATTGATTTTCTGTTTATACAAATCACATGTATCGAGTTCACATCTGTGAGGTTGCCAAATCTTTTCTTACATCTGAGATTTTGAATAACATCTAGACCACCAACACAAGCACTTACAAGCAATAAATAAATAAATAAATAAATAAATAAATAAATAAATAAATAAATAATAAGAGTCTAGTATATTAATGCACACATAATCTAAACAGTAAACACCACAAAGCAAATATGGTATCGATCTTGAAACATGTCACGGCTTTCATAAGTGTTATTCTGCAGCTTAGAAAATAGCACTTGATCTAGCACATCCTATTGTATTACATTTATCATCATCAATTGTGGGCAACACTATGAATGGTGCTTAAGCCTTACATTAGATCAGAGTTATGAATACAGATGTACTCATTTTCAATATTAAAATATGACTGCATGTGCTTAACTCTGAATATGGCCAATAATCATTCACAATGAACACAGACAACAAAATACTTAGCAAATAGTACGTTCAGGCTCATTCATTTTCCTGTCTTTGTTTAGCTTTAGCCTAGAGCCCAGCTATGACTTCCTGCACATATACGATGGACCTGACTCTCTCAGCCCGCTGTTGGGAAGCTTCTATGGTACTGATGTCCCAGACCGCATAGAGAGTAGCTCCAATAGACTTTTCCTGGCTTTCAGGAGCGATGCGTCGCTCAGCAGCAACGGCTTTGTCTTGCAGTACACAGGTAAGCACCAGCACTTCCTCCTGAAGCGAGCAATCAATTATTTAGAGGAGCCATGTGTTGGCACTCTGTTGTATTAAGCACTTGATTGAATTTGACTGTATTCTGTATGACATGGCTGATAAACTGATACAAATGATAAAGGGTAAAATAGCTATTAAATCCTGCTACGCCTTTTTACTATGCATCAAATTTGTTCATCTGCTTGTTTTGCATGAGTAAGAAGAAATATTATTGTGGTGTAAATTGATTTTCTTAACAAAAAGGCAATTTAAATGTACTTTTAATTTCCTTGTACTCCACTCCACACTCTATGTACAGTAATTAGCAACGTATAGGTATCAAGCATAACTGAAAATAAACAGAGGTGCTAGAATTGTACAGAAAAGCTCTAGCGCTCGTGCTAAAGCTGAGAGTTTGTCAGTTAGAATTTACCTTAAAATAAATGTGAACAAATGCTTGTTTGATGGCCCTCAGTGCTCCCAGTGATCATGATTCAGTTTGTCTTCTCATCGAGGTACAGTAGACCAGGAGAATGGATCTGTCCTCTGATGTGCCTTACATAAATTATCTCTGGTGACTGGAAGTGTAAAAAATCACACTCTCAGTGTTTGCTCTCGTTAAGTGTGTCAGAATATAATGATCTGAATAAAAGCTGTGGCTCTGGTACTTTGAAACCTTGTTGAGTTCTAAAATCTGATTGGTCAGAAGGTGTTGATTCATTTTCTAACATCAGCAGTAGTTTATTCATATTACAAGATTACTTTTTTTATGTTCTTGGTCTAATTTGGTATAATTTCTATAGCAACATCTTTCTGACAGAGTCTTGAATGAATGTATATTGTAGGCGCTCCACATACAGTATACTAAGAGTCATTACTCACAGAGGGCCGTGCTGTCAGGGGAGACATGCTGAATTTTTTTTTTGTTTGTTTTATTAGCTTCGTAAGAAAGAGAAAACATTAAAGCCGACGAGCAAATAACTGTTTATAGCTTCTTTACTCATACTGTATAAGTGATAATAGGAGCATCTTGTTCAGGAGACGTTACACGTAAATAAGTAAACGTTGCATAAGTAAAAATGAGTATAAAAGTACAGTTTCTTTTTTTGTTGGAAAATGTCATGGTGTAAATTATTAACTTTACCAGAATACTCTAAAGTCTTGGGTTTTGTATGTGTACGTATATGTGATATTTTTCCCTTTATTTAACTCATTCTACTAAAAGATGGTGCAATTTACTTTGGGCTTCTCTACTGTCCTATAAAATGATTCAACAGTACATTATTAGGAGCTGAATGAGATGGACACTGATGTAGGCATGGCTCCACATTCACTGTGAGAATATTTAACATTTTAACATCTCAATCTGTTGGACCAAATACACTCAGTTGTGCCACTTTAAATTTCCTGATCATTTCACTAATGAATTCTAATGAAGCGGTAACCTGGAAAACATGCACACTTTAGCTTGTTTGCTGATGGGCAGTTTCTTTCGCACAGTCATCTATGTCTGATTTGGTTTTGGCTCATGTCAGTCACCACTATTCAAGCCAGTGTTCTTGGATCAGGTTTTAGGCACTATCAGCAGCTTAACAGACCAATCGGATTTTCCCAAGCCCCCAGCTGGGTTTGATTGGCCTCTGAGGAGCAATATGGGGACTCGGCAAGGTTGACCGGTAGTTAAATAAACATACAGACACACAAAAACACACACAGTCACGACTACTCTATTACATCTCGGTGCTCACTGCCAGATCAAACACTTAGAATGCATAAGCACAAGCCAGCATACTGCCACAAACAGACACACACTGAGGCCCACACACATACACATACACACACACACACATACACAAACACATACACCTGTGCTACTCCTCAGGGCCAAGGCTGCAGTCCAGTCTTAATTACAGCCGAGCGCCAGGCTTTTGGTGTGGGAGTGCAGCGAGGCCAGGTGCTTGCTAATGTCAGCTGTCAGGCTGCAGGTTGTGTGTGCTTGGCCTCATGGAGCAGATTGCAGACCTGCGTCAGTGCTCCTCTCAGCCATGATGAGCACAAGCCTCTTTCTCTCACATACAGTAGCCTAGTGTGTATGAGTTAACCCGAGCTCCAGTTAAACAAAGACTCATCTTCTTATAGAAGTCTTACAGACAGCATATCAACACTATCAGTCGCACTTTCTTTCCACATGGGTACATGAAATGGCAATTGATTTCTCATTTAGTTTCAAATCTTCTCCTGCACTCAGGTGCATGTAACTCCAATCTGTGAGTGACTATTCTGTGTAGTCAGCAGGCCTTTGTCCAGCCTAGTGTCACTTTCAATCTCTCCTGTGTGTGCTTCAAGAACAAACGTGCCCCTCATCAGGATAGAGTGAAGGGGTGGGGGAATCAGAGCATAAAGAATGTCTCTAGGTTTGTTGCTGTGTGCGTGTGTGTGTGTGTGTGTGTGTGTGTGTGTGTGTGTGTGTGTGTGTGTGTGTGTGTGTGTGTGTGTGTGTGTGTGTGTGTGTGTGTGTGTGTGTGTGTGTGTGTGTGTCTGTGTGTCTGTGTGTGCGCGTAGATATGCGTGTGTACGTGAGTGTGTTGACTTGTTTTTTTTTTTTTCTTGTACACATAATTATGTGCACTTATTTATATAGAGAACATCTTGTTTGAATTAGGGCTCCTTTTCTTGGATAATGGACATAATTGTCCTGATTCTGACCTTTAAATGTTTTTGGACTTACTACTCCTTCAATACCGTTACAAGATCATTTTAATAAACAGTCATAAATCATCCACACTTACTCTTTCTGTCGGCTGCTAATGCACCTTAGTTTTTTTTTTTCACTTTGTCAATGTCTTTCCCATTTTAATTCTCGCACAGAGAATCCCAGAGAGTCCTGCTTCGAGCCAGGTCTTGTCCGGAACGGGACTCGAATTGGCACAGAGCTGAAGCTTGGTTCAACGGTCACCTACTACTGTGATAACGGCTATACGCTGGAGGGAGAAGCGGTCCTCACCTGTGTCATGGGGGCAGACAGCAAACCCACATGGAACAAACCAAAACCAGTTTGTATAGGTAACAATAATGCTCCACTCTACCTCTAACTTAGTCATTTTGAAGGAATGTAAAGTTAAATGAATGTTTCTTTGAAATGCTTAATATATAAAAAGAGTACAGATTAAAATAGTGACAGCACAAATATGTATTAAAAAATCTGTGTAATAAAATTGGATATACGCCAACTGGCTTGTAGATTGCATTGTCTTGTGCACTGTTTCCTTGGAGAGAGGGAACGACATGTCTAGTCCATAGAGACTCTTAGAAAACATTGCAATTTCACTTTGGCAAACACTGGGGACATCCACAAGAGCAGCTCTGCAATCAGACAAGGAAAGTAAGATCAGCGGAATGAAGAAGACGTAGAGAGGAGATGGGGAAGACAGAAAATTAGTGTTTAATACGCTCTCTCTCTCTCTCTCTCTCTCTCTCTCTCTCTCTCTCTCTCTCTCTCTCTCTCTCTCTCTCTCTCTCTACCTCTCTCACTCTTTTTCATTCTCTGTCGGTCTCTGTCACAGCTCTGTGTGGTGGCCAGTACTCTGGGCTGGAGGGAGTTGTGCTCTCACCTGGATATCCTGGAAACTACAGTGGTGGGAGAACATGTCTCTACTCAGTGCTTGTGCCCAATGATTATGGTAAGCATCAACATTCAATCTAAGGTGGATGCACTTTACCCCTGCTAATACAGCAGTGATTAGCCTAGATTAGCCTATAGCCTAGATTAGCCTATATGACTTCCTGTTTTAATTTCTTTCTGCCATTATGTGCCAAGTAGTGTTACAGTTCTAATTTTTTTTTGTCTTTTCATTTCATTTAAATCTGTTGAACATTTGAATATCATAGTATCATTGAATAGTGTGTGTTACAAATAACACTCTAAGAAAAAAGAATTCAACAACGTCAGAGTACACGAGTTCGTGCTAGAGATAGTTAACAATGAAAACAGCTCATTGTCTCATTAAACACTCTTTAGTCAGTCTTTATTGAGCTTTCTATAATTCAGGCCTGACGTTTCTATAAGTTGTACATTTGCTTTAACATTGAAAACGACCTGCATGACTGAAATCCTTCATAGACATATTGTACCATACAGATTTGCTGGCTGTTTCTCCCTCCCTCTGTCTGATGAAGAGAGTAAATGAGAACTCAGTAGCTGCTGGAGGCTTTGTGAATTCAGCCATAGCTCATTTCACACCAGCAGGTGCTACTTGACCACATGATGCTGTTGTCTCTGTCATAAAAGGTAGAGGTCATTTGGGCAATTCAGAGAACCCTGCGGCATCACACCATCTTTGGAATGAAACAGGAACATATTTTCGGCTGGCTTAGGCACCCCCTGGAAACAGAGATAGTTAAGGCACATTTGTGAATATGTTCTAACAGCTTTGAACAACCAAAAAAGAGGAAAAGGTGTCTTGTCACAATCTGGGTGTCTTTATACTGTATATATATATATATATATATTTATGGTTTGTTGGGTTGTAGAGTTGATTTCTGAGGTCTGTTTAAGTGCTTGTGTCAAAAAATGTGATTTCTTTCTTCTTTCTCTCCTCGTCAAATTTTTCTCCCGATAGTGGTCTTCAGCCAGTTTGCCTTCTTCCAGACGGCTCTGAACGACGTGGTGGAGGTTTACGATGGTCCAACACAACATGCCCGGGTCTTGAGCTCTCTCTCAGGGTCTCACTCAGGTCAGCGCACTACAGTACCTCTTCCACACAATATGGTACAATCCATTTCCTGTACTATGACATTTAGCAGATGCCCTTATCCAGAGAGATGTACAAAAGTACGTTGAAGTCTCTATTAATTAACAGTATTTCACTGTGGTTTACTAGGCTACAGACAAAATACCATCAACCTAACTAAACTTTAATCCTTTCCTTTTTAATATACACATTAACCGAACAGAGAAAGTAAGCACTAGTTTAAGACTTCAAGACTTTCAGGTCTTCACCTGCTGTTTTAACATAGCCAGTGATTATATTTTAGAGAGTGTACGTACGTCAGTAAAAACAAAGTTTAAAGTAAGAGACATTTCATAAGCTCGTGTATATTACATAGATCCATAAAAGCTTGTTGGTGTTTTCAACAGTTGCTATTTGATATAAACACCAACAGCCTGTTAAACTTCGCTCTCTGCCTCTTTTTACCAGCAGCAATAACTGTGTGCAAATTCTTAATTATTGGAGTGCACTGTAGCCGAAAGGAGGAAAACACTGAGTTTCTGTATTTAACATAACAGACTTAATGACTCATAAAGGCAGAGTTAAGCAGGCAGAGTTAAATGCAGAAAGCTTTTAGTTTGTAAGAAAAAAAGTCCTCTCTGACAGTACCTTGTTAGCGTCAACGCCGACACGCTTAGTGCATTCAAGCGGTTTTCATCTTGAGATTTCTGCTGGTCCCTGGTGACACGTCTCCTGTGCGCATAGTTTTCCTGCTGGACCTCCTGCAATCTATTGTGCATAGATTATAATAAAGAACACTGCCTGCTTGTTCACAAAGGACGCTTAGGTTAGAAACCACATTCTGCCAACGAACTTGAGTTGAATACAGTTTAAGTGAAAGGATGCTGAAAATTTGCTAGTCTATCATGCATGGTAAACAAAGTATTGTTTGGGCTGCTGGTGAAGAAAATAATTTCTGGCAGCTTATGTATGTTGTCGAATATCACAAAAAAAAAAAAAATCAAACGCTTCCATCAGTGAGTCTATTTCTGCAGTCACTTGTCAGACAGCTTGACATGCTTAGAACAAAGTATGAAACACTACGCATTGTATTTCTCAACATACTACACTTTCTGATTTAAATATGAAGTACCTACAGGAAGTAGCCATCATCCAAGATGGCATCACTGTCTAGCTATTAAAGTTCTTCATACAAAGTATTTCAGTGTCAATCCAGTATTGCAACAGCAGTGCCAATAATAATACGACAGCGGAAATAAGCTGCAGGTGTAAATAAATAAGCAGCCAGGGCTTCCCTACACATCGCTGCCGTCCAGATTATTAGCTGCCACCCTGACAGCTGCTCATAGCTCCATGTTCTAATAACTACCCAGCATGCCCCAGGCTCAGGTGATGGTGCTGGTGTAACCCGGCACATGCCATGACTGTACATGGTGCGTCATATTCTCATCTGTGATCTACCTGCCAATGCTAAATCTGGGCTCAGCAAAATTCCCACCAAGCCCCAGGGAACTGTGGGTAGACACTGATTCTCTGTTCACCCATCTCATGCTCACACACACGCACTGGGTAGATACACAGGTAGAGCAGAGAGAGTACGGATGAAAGGGTGTAAGGATGAAAGATGTAATGCATAAATTTGTGTCCAAAAAGATTTCCTCAGCCACAGAAAATTGATTTCATGGCAAGGAGAAATTAACTGTCGGTAGCTGAAGGCAAGGTCTGTTAGAGATATGAAAATACTACAGAGAGAAGGTGATGTGTTTACCCTTGCCTAATAATCAGAATTATTATTGTCTATGGTTTTCTGGCTTCACATTGCTTTCTTTTACTTCCTCCATCAAATTATAGCTTCCTGTAAAACTGAATAAATGGCATGAAAAAGTTGTACAGCGATTTCACAACACTGTCAGTTTTGTTTTCTGATACAGTATGTTTAATCAAATGTAAGCAAAATGTGTAGTAGTTAGGGGTTGTGACTGAATTGGGGCCAAAAAAGTGTTGGATAAAATGACTTAATTGTATTTTAGGTATTGAAAGAACCATAAAATATAGCTCACTAAAATAAGATATATTTACTTTTTAACCTGGCTATATTAAATAATAAAAAATGACCACTTCTTATTGCAGGTGAGTCCCTGCCACTGGCCACCTCCAACCAGATCCTCATCCGCTTCACCTCTAAAGGACACTCCTCGTCCAGAGGCTTTCACCTCGTCTACCAAGGTACTCATGACACCTTTGACCGCCGTGCATGTTGCTGCTTTATCTACCTAGCCGCTCTACCACACAGAGACTGGATAGTCTCATCACTATCCATTTTTAGGACTGCAGGCCACAAAGTGAGGGGGGAAAAGCTGAATAATTTAAACATGCTTTCACACACACACACACACACACACACACACACACACACACACACACACACACACACACACACACACACACACACACACACACACACATTAACAAATGACACACTGAATGTAGTGGTTGCTTTGGGGCTTCCCTCACAGCATGGGTTCACAATCTTTCTAAGTCTTTAACAGATGACCTGGCTTTTACAGTCTGAGGTGGCATTAGTGTAGTTTCTCTTCCTCACAGTGCTTCAGCCCTGCATCTTCATATACTACATCACATTTTACATCATCGCTTAGTCTGTTAGTATACACACACATGAAATATATAAAATATAAAGAGCAATTAATATAGTCATAATATATCATTAATCATTATATTATATCATTAATATATCATAGTCTTTAGCCACATATCTTGTGTGATGCACTGTATATCAGTATGTAAATCCATATGCATATAAATATATTTCGATAAAATGTTATAGTCGTTCAGATATATGCAGATTAAAAGTTGATCATTTTAGGTATTATTATTATTATTATTATTATTATTATTATTATTATTATTATTATTATTATTATTATTATATAAAGAATAAAACACAATAATTTGCCAAAGATAACAGGTTTAATTTGTTAGGGATAAAGGTATTAGCGGAACAGTATTTCTTTCTTTCAATGATGTTTAATATATTTCAGGACATCTGTAAAACAGGTTTTTGTTAGAAGATCTAGTATAACAGAAATAAATAGAACAGAAATAAGCAGTATTTTACTCAAAATCCTCTTGTTTAGGCAAAAACATGTTACCGTGAAGCCAGAAAGAATAAAATCTGCTGTTCTGAAAAAATATCCTGTGTGAAAATACTAAAATTAAAGTACTTACAGTACCTGTGACTGCTAAAATCTAAAGACACCGGAGACTCTTTTCACCGGAGAAACTGCTAAGTAAGCATCTCCTCACACACAAAAAAAACAATAATTACACCATTTTTTTAAACTCAGTTTATGTGGAGCATCCAAAAAAAAGTCCCTGCGTGTGCTGTTACTATATAAATTAAAACAGATTAGAATGAATTTGCATTCCTTTAAACCGCTGTGAGTTTCTGCCAGCACTACTGTCAAAACTGCTGTTACAGAAAATGAATAACACTGCCTGTCCAATCAGAGCGAAGAATTCAGAATCGGAACGATATGTAAGATAAAATTTGAAGATCAAGGGTCCGAGGAAAAAATCCAGCCAAAAATGACCAAGTACTGTTGCAAATACAAAGTTTATTACCCAAAAAAGCAACAATGGCAATTTTGGTCAGTAAAATTTAATTTAAAGCTGTGGGTCATAGACTTTTATTTGTCTGTTTGTTTGTTTGTTTGTTTGTTTGTTTATGCCACATACATTTCTCATCATGGTATCACAAGCTGCACAATGTTCTCGTGTTTCTTTTAGCCGTCCCAAGAACCAGTGCCACTCAGTGCAGCTCGGTTCCAGAGCCAAGGCACGGGAGACGCACAGGAAACAACTTTGCTGTAGGAGCTGTGGTACGATTCGAATGTAACGCAGGCTACGTGCTGGAAGGCCCCAGTGCCATCGATTGCCTGACAGTACCTAATGCCCTGGCACAGTGGAACAACACCATCCCCAGCTGTATAGGTGAGAAAACACCCCTGGGGCTGGCAGTGGTTTCATCCTGACTGCACACATGTTCTGCCCCAGGCAATAGCACTCAGAGTTAGGAGTCTTGCTGAGTGTCCAGTATATCTTGTCTGTTGAAAAAGCTGTGTCATATTTAATGTACAATTTTGACATCCTTTGCATTTAGAAATTCTGTGATTTTTGTCAGTATAAAATTCTCAACAAGTCTAATATACTATGCAGTACTTTCAGGTTGTGTCCATGTTACTGTCACAGGGTCAGTAATAATTTTAAGCACATATTATTGCAACATTTTTGTTTGCCCTTCATATTCTAGCATCTGGCTTTGAAGCTTACAATAAATATTACCATAGAGGAAAAACACAGGTCACCATGGAGTCCTTGTCTCTTTTAAATGTTAGATAACAACAGATGTTGTGGATTAACCAAACAGGACAAAGAGGCATCTCTACTATGTTGCTCACACTAGTGTCATGTAGTCATTTACAAAAACTACTTTATAAGTTTGTGCTTTTGGAGAATAAATAGTTTGGATTTGGATTTGCAATTTAATTTGTTACATCATTATAAAAACCAGCACAGGACCAACAAAATTGGCATTTCTGGTTCCATTCTGCTTGCTGTGTCAGTTACAGTAGGCACAATTAATCCATTGGTTTTTGGTGGTCTCTTCCACTACCTAGAGCACTACCACTAATACTACTCCATAACAATCCACAGATTTTTACTTTCAGTCATTTGGGCAAATTATTTATGTGTAAATACATTAAAGTTAATTGATTTGAACTCATCCAGCAGATCCACATGATCGAGTAAAATCAACACAGTTAGCTTTTGTACCCCCATGATTTGATCACATATTTTCAAATCTCTTTATGAAACCGAACTACGATCTGGCACGTGAGCTGAGAGCCCACGACCACTAGTGAACATCCGCATTACCACTGCTCTGTTCTAATTGGTTTATTTGATATAAAATGAATTGTAATTAGTTTACATTAGTACTACATTAATTTGTCATGCTAACTCTATACTGTATATCAGAATCTAGTAATTAGAAACTTGCTTAAGTTTAGTACAGTATATGCAATGATATCACAATTTGTTAAGAAATGTCATTTGTTTTATTATTATTTTTTTTTAATCTAATGCACTAGTTTAACACAATACTCAAAATAACAGTATGCAATGTGTTCCATTTAGCATGCAGTTTATACCTTTAACATTTTATGTTATATGATAATAAATAAAGAATGACTAATAAATAATAGATCAAATAGAAAACATACAACACATGCCATGCGGAAATCAATCGGAACGATATTAATGCACTTTGAATGAATTAATTATTCGATCAACCTTCTTAATAAGTCTGTTTTAAAAAAGTGTCTTAGCAGTTGCCATAACCGAATAATTTAAACAGTTGCACTGCCATTGCAGCATCATGCATTATTTAATGTCCTCATCATAATCTCATCTTAATAATGAGGTTACCACTGAGCAAATGTTAGAATCACACGGAATAGTGGGAAATTTCTGTCTGTAACTTACTGTAAACTCCATTTTCCTTGCATTAATACTTCATGTTCTAAACTATAGCAAAAAACAAACAAAAGTGCATTCGATATCTTGCATTTTTGGTTCTGTGTGTGTGTGTGTGTGTGTGTGTGTGTGTGTGTGTGTGTGTGTGTGTGTGTGTGTGTGTGTGTGTGTGTGTGTGTGTGTGTGAATTTGAAATGGTCCACTGTAGCTGGCACACTTCTCATCTGTGGCGCTCTGGGAAAAGAGCGATGGCAAATAGGCTGGAGGGTTCTCCTCCTGAGAGGGGCCTGTCTCACACACCTTCCCCTGCCTGCCTAACAAGCTTGCCATGGCCTCCAGCACTATACACACACTTCCAGACACACATACATACACACACGACGGTACAGGTGCCGCTGCAGGTACACTGTGCACTACTCTGCACACACAGTCATAACACTGATACTACAGATGCTTACCTGTGCGCTCCACTGCAGTTGCCAGATGTTTTGCCATGGGATCTCCAGCAGAGAAGCCAGTACCTGTGTGTTATTTCTACGTTTACTTATAATGACTTTTTTTGTTGTATTTCAGTTCCCTGTGGGGGAAATCTGACCCAGCGTACAGGCACCATTCTGTCTCCTGGTTACCCTGAGCCCTATCTGAACAGCTTGAGCTGTGTGTGGAAAATCACTGTCCCCGAGGGATCGGGGATACAGGTACATCCCTTTACAAAGAACAATACGTCCCAAGCTTTCAATCAAAAAAAAAAGGAAATGAGATCTTGTCAGACTCAGATATTAGTAATTTTTCAGCTTTGGGTGTGAAAGATGTCGTAGTCCATTTTGATTTGGCCGTACCTTATCAAGCCTGTCTACTCGGCAGCCATCTTGGCAGTGCTCCCAAGCACTTATTTCTAGTCATATAAGACCAGGCTCCTATCTGCTTTAAAGCTGAGAGACCTCTAAATCTGCAGCCTATAGTGTAAATAATAAATATGCTCTACACGACTCTAGTAACCCAAAACATATTTTTCACGTTGCTTAGACTCTGTGTATGTGCATAACAAGCAGGGCAAATACTTGATGGCACTTGATTAAGAGCTAAGTGTGTCATTAAACAAGAAAGTAGGCTGAATCCCAAATGGTATCCTGCTCCATGCACATACTGTACAGTGTGTTCACTACCCAGTGCAACAAAATGGCTTCTACAACCAATGTAGTGCACTACGGTCATTAAGAAGCCACGGAGGATGTGCAGTAACCGCATTGAGTTAATTATCATTTCTATTACAATTTACAAATATTTGTAAACAATTACAAGACTGCAAATGTTAGTGAACAAAGACTGAATGATGTGTCTCCAATTAGTGTCTGTATTTGTATCTGTTTAGAACACATTACCTATTTAATCAGAGTAATGTATTTATACTTTATTACATAGGACTAAAAAGTGACTAAAAGCCTAAAACCAGGGTTTACTGAGGCACAGATTACTAACACGTATGTAAACTAGACCAGCTAATGAAAGTTAGTTAGCAAACACTAGCCTATGCTAATTCTAATTTCTTTTACCAGTTAAAGCTCACCCTGAGTTTGTGAAGCAACTTTGTCTGTTTTAGTCCTTTTATTCACAAAGTTATAAACAAATATATAGAAATATCTAACGCTAGAACAGTGATTATAATTACTTTGTCTAGCCCAGATTTAGAAACACCACAGAGTATCTCATATGCTGGTAGCGTTCATCAGTGTCCAAAATGTCTATCAGTTGTTTCTCTTCATGAAGGACTGTTTTCAATGGCCTTTTCGAGTAAATGCTTTGACCCTGGAAGTGGCTGTCATGGTCATTTCCGTACTTGAAGTGGCAATTCAGAATGGACTGCAGCTACAGAAACAATAAATATATTTGTCTCCATTTAGTAATTTCACACTGAGTGCAATGCCATATTTCTGTTTTTTGTTGTTGTTGTTGTTTTTGTTTTTTGGGTTTTTTTTTTATCAGTTTTCTTTTTACTTCACTGCAAGTTATGAAAGTGTAAAATCTCACAGACGAGGTACAGATGTCCTTCATTCTAGGATTTCAACCAGTATCTCTAAAGCCCTTAATTCCTGCCGTCATGCTTCATAAGTCTGTCCAATATTGCCTCTGTGGCACCTTCAGTTTGGCTATAAAGTGTTTTTTGATCTTTCTTTGCAGCCTAGCCAACACATTTATCCCCTCCACAAAACATTTACCCCCTTGCCTGGATTATCTATAATGTGCAACACTGTTACTTGCTCATCTTCGTCACATACTGATGTCCATAAGAGAAAACAAACTCCAGCTACTGTTGGTTTGGTGGATATTTGCTCCAGTACTGTGTGGGGGGTGGTAAAGGCACATTTTTCATTTACACACCATCAACGTATAACAGCAGCCCTTAAGGTTCAGTTATGTACCTATTTATTAAAGTGACTTTTATGTACACCAAGACCTCTAGCTCTTCTAAATAAAAGTGACAAAGTAAACATTCATACATTTAATCTTGATGCTGTGCGTCACACAGACCGATGGTGCAGATTGGAAATGTTTTTGAGCAAATACTGGTACAGACCTAAGAACATCCTGTATCCAGATTCAAAGGCTTCTGGGTTGTTTTTTTTTTAAACTTTCTGTGTGGAATGTTGTTGTATTTACAGCAAAATAACAAAAAGTACTGACTCCCAGTAGAACAATCAAGTATCTTAACGTTGCTTCACACATGAGCTTTAAAACAGAACTTCATGTTAATTTACAGATTATTTTCAGCTGAAAACATATTACAGCAGGCTTTTATGGCAACTGGGTCTATGTCAGCAGTCTTTATTAACAAGCTCAGAAGTTTTATTTCCCATTGGCATTTTCAAGTTCATTTAAATATGCTTTAATAAGGTATATAATAACACATGCATATACTGTATTAAGCCTTGTTTGAAAAAAATGCAGGAAAAGGTCAGAAAAGCTCAACAATCTGTGCAGGTACAGCGAAGAGTTGGTGGGATCAGGAAAACAGCTCAATACAGAAATTATAGGTCTGAGTGTTAAGGAATATTATTATCAACAGTGAAAGCATTGTTCAGAAATAAGTAACACACAAGGACACTTCCTAAGAACGGAAGAGAAATAAACTGTCAGTGATTTGCAAATAAATCAAGCAGTAGACATGAAAAAGTATTTAAAGGCACATTCATTTTTCTCGCTGTTAATACAGTATATTATTTGAAACATTATTTTGTTGAAGGAGTGCAAACATTTTTACTCAACTACGTACTGTTCGTAGGAGGTCTGCATCCTTTACCACAGTGTATATCGAACAGAAATGTACAGAGAGTCCGTAGTCCTCGTAGAGACTGGTGAGGACTGGAGGAAAGTGAGGGGTTAAGCAGTAAGAGAGATTGGAAGTGAAATGCAGGCAGTCTGATGGAGTAGAAGATGTTAGTGAGTGACAGGAATGGATGAGGTGATATGAAAAAGGTAAGGAAGGCCATCTGAGCTCAGCTTGACCTCAGTGTCTGCAAAAAGGATCTTTCTTTTTTGTTCAGCCAGTCATATGGGTCTAATGCTGAAGATAAGACAGGCATGTTGAAATGCTACAGCGTGTTCCAAGAACGATGATATTCTGATAATAGTTTTTTATTAACAAATTTATATTTATTTGTTTGTTTGTTTGTTTGTTTGTTTGTATTTGTATTATTATTATTTTTTTTTTGTGTTATAATAAATGTTTTATATGTGACACCCATATCCCCACCCTGCCAAATATAATATAATAAAATGTGTGTATTTTTCTATGCTCTGTACTCTAGGTAGATTGTGGAAAAAACCCCATATAGAACACTTCTCACATTAAAGTGTTTCATTTGACTAGCACAAATAAACAAAAACAGCATTTTACTACAGACCGACGAAACATGACAATATCCCAGAGGTAGTCACAGCAATGCCAGTGTGTCTGTTTTTTTATAGTCAGTTTGAGGGTGAGGTGAAAATAGATACCTGCCAAAATATTTACTGGGCTGCACATTGACAGTTCAGTGAGTGAAAAGACTGGCTTCTTTCGAGGTTATGCAATGCAGGAAGAGGAAAGAATCTTTTTTTAGATTTCAAGAGCTCTCAGTATGCGGTTTAAAGCTATTTGTCTGTCATCTCACCCAAAACTTTTCCGCTTCACACTGAGAGCTGTGAGTCATCCTCCAATTAGCTGATGCTCCATGCTAACGGAACCTGAGTGTGTTCTCTATTGTCTCTGGCAGATCCAGGTGATCAGCTTTGTGACTGAGCAGAACTGGGACTCGCTGGAGGTGTTTGACGGGGGTGACAACACTGACGCCATGCTGGGGAGCTTCTCAGGTAGACTTCTCCTGCAGCATGCTGGCTTATTTATTATTGCCAAGCTCGAAAATGGTCTATAGCCGAAGTGAGATAACTGTACATTTCTAATGTTGGCAATATTCAATAGTGTAAAATTCAACTTTTCTTTTATTGCTATTTGACAGCAATTATCTAGGAAGCTCAGTGGCAAAATTTAAATTATATTAAGTGCTGACTGCCAGGCATTTACCTTTTAAATCCTTAGAATATTATTCAGTTATTCATATTAAGCGATAATATTTAGGAACTGAATCGAGCTACTCAGTAATAAAGTAAGATGAACAGGAATGTTACGAGAATGAGGAGCATTGTGTATGTATGTATGGATCTATCTAAAGGTCATGGGAATTTAAGAGGTCAAGTAGTGCATTTGTTAGGAGATAAAATAAAACTGCTACTGCATTATGATAGGATAAAGTTTACAAGAAGTGTACTGTAGTAGGAAAAGACCCAGGGTTACAACCCTGATGCTAATTATTGTTCAATATGTGTTTAATTAATCTTACACAAAGCAGTTTTCCAACTTTTGCATTTTTTTAATTTATTATTGAATGACACGATATACATTTTAGCCATAGTTAAAAAAAATAATAATATCAATAAAGTTAATTTTCAAGACTTCCCTCTCAGCATGAAACACAATTGCCAGCACAATTTGTTAATGTTTCGCACTGTTGTTTTGTTCTGTATTTGCTTTGTTATCTGAGTGTGTTCACCTGTTTTGTGTTTAGCTCTTAATATGTTTGTCTATGTGTACCATAGTTTTTGAGTCTCTGCTTGTTCAGGCACTGCTTCTCATTCTGAACAATCAGATTTGAGAATTCAACACACTGGTCAATAGTCATGTTACATTATTATAGGTAAACAATAAATGAATTAACATACTATTCTCTTTCTTTATATAGTATGTGTATTCTAAGTTAGAACTGGTTCATGATAACAAGAGCATTACTTAGTATTTAGTTATCACAATGTAAATGTTAACAAACTAGTCAAAATATAGTTATAAAATAAAGTATTTAAAAAAAGCTGTTTTGTTTGTATGTAAAGATCTGTCATGTGTTAAGAGTAATTAGGATTTGTTTATTGTTTTTAAATTGAATACAACCTTGGACAAATGTTAGAAATACCCCAGGGAGATGTGTAAATAATACATTTCCAATTATATAAAGGAAGAAGAAGGGAGGGTAGATTCAGCCTTGAGGCTCTGAAGAGAGTGTACTTGACTTTCTTGGGTTGGAATCTTCTTCTTCTTCTTCTTCTTCTTCTTCTTCTTCTTCTTCTTCTTCCATCTTCTTCCTTCTTCTTTTGGCCTGAACAAATTGTAACAAGAGTTTAAAGTAAGGACCTATTTTACTCTTTCTCTCTAGGAACCTCAGTGCCAGGACTTTTGAACAGCACATCCAACCAGCTGTACCTGCACTTCTTCTCAGATATCAGTGTGTCAGCGGCCGGCTTCAGGCTGGAATACAAGAGTAAGAGCAGAGAGCGTTCTTAGCCTTATCTCTCCTACATGTCTGTAATACAGGACAGCACATACTCTGAATAAAAGGCCAGATCTATCTATCTGTGTGTGTGTGATAATATACAATTTGGTAAATATAACCTACATAAATGCTATATGGTAATTTCTTAATATACCAAAAATATATCTTCTTTTCCTCTTCCAGCGGTGTCCCTCACAAGCTGTCCTGAACCTGTTATACCTATGAATGGTTTTAAAGTGGGGGAGCGTTTACAGATGAACAATGTCGTGTCTTTCCAGTGTGATCCTGGATATACTTTACAGGTGAGCCGGCTAAGTGTTTACCACTCGATACATAACCACTCGACAGCAGCATTTCTGAAGCTCTGTGTGATGCTTTGAGGGCTTGGCTTTGAGGCTCACTTTGAGGCTCACTTCTTTTTTCTCTATGGCCAGAAAATGAGATCAAAGCTCTGTTTAAAGTGCACGCTAAGCAAGACCTAAATTACAATGCAGTGAAAATGAGCTGGTGTTAATAAACTAACGGATTGATCAACAAATGATGAAATCGTTTCATTGTCATGCCTTTTTCTTGGCAGGGAGTGTCACATATCACCTGCATGCCAGGAACAGTGCGGCGCTGGAATTATCCTCCACCACTCTGCATTGGTATGAAACTTTTTCTTACCTCATGTTTAAACCCCTCAGTGAAAAAAATGTTATAATACTTCCATATGCTTATTTGAGGATGATAAACAGAACAAGCAGCACAAGCGATACAAGTGATAATGTGTTTTTTTGCAGTAATTTGAGCTATAACGATGTTTATCGTTTATTGTCACGTTTATCATTCTTCTTTCTATTATGTAAATTTCTCACCTCATTTTGTTACCACCCAATAGCTTTGTAATTCGTTCTGAATTTTTGTATTTCTCTATCTGCTTTGAGACAATGTCCACTGTTATAAGCACTATACAAATCAAATTGAATTGAATTATTTCACCAGCTTTTCTATAAATATTTTGCAGCAGGAGTATAAATACAATATAAATACGTCCATGATTAAATTTAACAATGAGTTGTTGTTCTTTTGCCTACTCTGGGGTCACCACAACGGATCATCATGTCTGCACATTTGAATATGGCACAGGTTTTACACTGGATGCCCTTTCTGACGCAACCCTTCCATTTTATCTAGGTTTGGGCCCGGCGCTGAGAGTTAACTCTTCAGTGGCTGTATTAGCTCAAACCTGGGCCACTGGACCACCAGGAGGCTTAATGACAAGTTAATGATTAAATAAAAAAATGTGTGCCATTGCTGGGGTTTACTGCTAACTTCCATCCACCAAAAAAATCCATCATTATAAATGTATCGCTCTCATGTTAAGATGGTTGCACCATCTTGCAACTTAACTTTCTCCACTTTCACTCACTCAGACATTTCTAAATCCTGGAGGTCTGTGGTTCAGCTGTGAGGTATTCATTAAGATCCCCTGGATTGATAAATGGAAGTTCTTCCAATAAAGCACTCTTCATGCAAACATGTTTGTACCGACAGACAGACAGCTTCTGACAGTAAGGAGTTTATTGCGTTTGCTGCCATCTGTCTGATTCAAATGGAAGCCATCCAGTAGTTTAGAAGTGTTCGGTTGCATGGTGACAGACATGCCATTAAAGGGCCCTCAAGGCCACACATCTATCAGTCAGCTCTCAGGTGGGACCTTTTGCACCGCAATAACAACATCAAGGCCTTGTGCAACAGTAAACACTAATCAAACCATGTCCGTTATAGATACAGCTCCACTGCACTGCATGAGTGAATTTGTGTGTGTATTAAAGATAAAGCCAGAGAGAAGAGGAAACATGAATGCCATGTCACAATCGCTGTGCATGGCTTTTGACAAACATGAGTAATGGCTGTGACCTATTCTGTACTAATTAGTTCCGTCTCACACTACGATTGGCGGAACTGCTGGAGAGAGCCGTAGCTCACACCGGCATAAGCATTTTCCTGAGAGCTTCTGATTGTCCAGACATGCGGAACAGTTTGAGCTTTTCTGTTCTCCATGAGGGATCATGGGTTGTATTTACAGAGCCTTGCCAAGGCTTTTATCAACGGGATGTTGGAATCAATCGATGGGTTAGACACAGAACGCTAAGAAAATGGTGTGGGAAGGTGTGGGACTCTCCCAAAAGAAAACAGGAAAACAGGTTTGAAATCAAAGCTACAAAGCAGCTTTAGGCCTTTGATGCCTTTGAAATGTCAGCTAGCACAAATAAAGGAAAAGTATGAGCACTGCTGTAAAAAGCTGTAAAAAGAGGTGACAGAGGCTAAGACAACACAAGAGCATGTCACTTCAGACTTTTGTTCCACATGCAAAGTGGTTTATTTATTTATTTGTTTGTTTGTTTGTTTGTTTATTTATTTATTTGCATATTCCCCAGATGCATTTTTTTTCTCTTGTCCTCCATTCTTGCAGCACAGTGTGGTGGGATCAGAGAAGAGATGGAAGGAACCATCCTGAGTCCTGGTTTCCCTGGAAACTACCCTAGCAACAGCGACTGCACTTGGAGGATCTACTTACCAGTCGGCTATGGTAAGGACAAGGATACTGAATGCAATCATGTAATCCTGTTTGGAAATGTAAAAGAAGTCATTTGACTATTTTTTTTAACGGTTATACATTTGTTAAGTAAAACTTCAGCCAGAAACACATTCAAATGTTTTACAATTGAAATCCTTGTGATGAGATGTAATGGCCATGCGAAGTTATTTGACTCTGACATTGCAGTGGTTGCATTGATAGTGGAGTACCAAAGGCATTTAATAGCAGAAAAACATGTATTCAACCACGAGGGTCAGGTTTCCATGATTAGATATTAAAAACAAAAGCACAAGAGCTTCTTTTTAACTCACCGCTTTCCACTGGCCTTCAATGCCATTGTAATAATAAATTAAATGTAGATTTAGTGGTGACAGTGAAGAGTTGATTCAAAGTTCCAAAATGCAATGTGGTATAGTTAAGGATACCACAGACTATCAACAGGCAGTCAAGCTGCATTGTGGGTACTGCAAGAAACCATTGCTGAACCCTTTCTACCAACACAATGTCCTTTCCATTCAGTATAAACAAATGATGTATTTTATTGCCTCAAGTCTGATATAAAATTAGCCAGGACAATGTTGTCATTCAGTGCGAGAAGTTTTTACCTCTGTATATAACCCTAAACAAAATTTATGGGGTTTAAAATAGCACCTTCCAATTTTACATGCTTATGAATAAGCACTTGGGGCATCTCAGAGAGCAGAAATGGGTTTGGTATCTCCATTTACTTTGAAGGTACAAACATTTATGTTTTTGTCTGTTTACTGTTTTGCCTTTACTGGGCTAGCTAAAAACAGAAATACTTCTTTAAAGCCCTGAGTGTGATATACTTTAATATGAGCCATTAACCACCACTGTGGAGTGTGACATCACAAAGACATTCAGTGCAGAACATGTGCACCACCAAAACAGTCACAAATGAATTTTTTTTGCCTCTGGTAAAGAGAGTTAAAGCTAGAAATTTTAAGAAAGAACAAAGGATACTTTAAAGTTTGAAGAAAATGAAACCAAACTAGCTTAGCAATCTGTTGCAATCTTGTGCAATATTAGGAACTAGTCATATGAAAGTGCTAATTATTACTATTTCGAACATTGTGTGTTTCCTTTAAACAGGAGCCCACGTACAGTTTCTTAATTTCTCAACCGAAGCCAACCATGACTTTCTGGAGATCAGGAACGGGCCTTTTGACACTAGCACTGTGATCGGACGATTCAGCGGGCAGGATGTCCCGGCATCTCTTCTAACAACATCCCATGAAACCACAGTGTACTTCCACAGTGATCATTCCCAGAATAAACCAGGATTCAGATTTGATTATCAAGGTAAAAAATGTGCGAATATCTTGAGCTCCAAGTGAAATCATCATACATTATAAAGCGTAAATCTGTACATCTGACTCGAAAAAAAAAGGCTAAGGCTATTATATTTATCGCAGTGCTCCATCAAAGCCAGCAGGATTACATCATTGTAGTCCAACAGCATGCAAACACACTCCAAATAAAAAAAAATAATTAAATGCCATTGTTATTTATATTCTTCCTTAATCAGTTGCTTACAGTTACAGACCTCATTTTATAAAGCTGTAAAAATTTAGTGAACCTGAATTGCTTCCCTCAGATATGTAGTCTGTGAGGCTCATGACTTAAGGAATGTGAAATTAAACTTTATCTCAGAAAGGGCAACTGTAATCGGTGCTGGAATAAATATTTGCAGAATTGAAAAGCGCTATCAATATTTACATAATTATGAGAACATCATCATATAAATCAGACTTCATATTCAGCGCATGGCTTATTGCGCACTAAAGATGCTTTGATCCATTGAAATCAATTTCCCTAGTCAGATTTTTATCCCTGGCTTCTCTCACCCCTGCATTGAGCATTTGGCATTTTAAAATTAAATTGGTTGTGGTGGGTGTGTGCAGGATTTTTGTTTTTATTTTCATTTTAAGTAGGAATCAGATCAGCTCTGTTATTTATTATTTTATTTTTTTTCGCGAAATGTCATTAAGGAGCGCTATTAACATGAAGTCAGAATGCCGATACAAAGAACCACAGAGTGACCTTAGATTTTGTGTGCAGACCATAAGAATTCCAGTTGCTTTTCGAGTTTATTTTTCTTTGACCTTTCTGAGCCTGGAGTCAGAGCCAAAATGGTTCATTACCAGTGTGCAACGCTATTTAAAAGCCTCGGTCACCCTGTCCATTTCAGCCTTGTGAAAACTTTAGACTGAATTGTACTTTTAAAAAAAAGGCACTAAACTTCCTGTACAGTCCCAACAGTTTATCAAAAAAAAAAATTAAATAATCTGCTGTGTATAGAGCCTGAGCTCGTATCGATCTTGACCGCAATCACAAAAACATTATTATGGGCTTACCCATCCAGTCTTGGACTTTGACATGCTGTGTTTTTGATCGACTTCTGAGATTGGTTTTATGTCTGTTTGTCTTTGTTCTTTAGCCTATGAGCTCCAAGAATGTTCAGACCCCGAGCCTTTTCACCATGGCGTAGTGGTGGGTGCTGGGTATAATGTAGGCCAGTCCATCTCCTTCGAGTGTTACCCAGGATATCAGCTAATGGGTCAGTCCATTCTCACTTGCCAACATGGTACAACCCGCACCTGGGATCATCCCTTTCCTCGGTGTGAAGGTACAGTACATTCAGCTTTTAATAGTAATGTTCAGAAATGATTGTAAATATCGTATCTGCTTTAGAATATTTCATATATATTTTGAAATTTATATTTTACAGCCCATATACGTAAATCTGAATATTTAAAATCCTGTGAGTTAGAATCAAGGTGGCACATTGCAATAAGGTCTATTTCTATACATATATTCATATTTAAAACCACAGGATGTAAGATTCTGGAATTTTGGGAGAAAAATGCAATTGCAAGCTAGATTTCATAATGCAGGCTGTACTACACTATTCCTCCAGTGCTTTCTCCGCTGTTGTTCTAGTTAGCATCGAGAGAATCATACAAACAAACCGTATGCACACAATAAACCATTGAAGCCATCAGGCAGAATGTGATGCAACCGTGTTAAGAAGCTTGTCTGGATTCAAATCGGCATATAGAATTAGATAGCATAGCTATAGCATTGTTTTCATCAAAAATTTTATTATGTTTATGGCAGATGCTCTTATCCAGAACATGAACCATGAACTCATGACCTTGGGATCAGTAGTCCAACACCTTAACCAATGAACTACCATGTCCCATTAGAGCACAGCAACTCATAATGTCCCATTAGAGCTCAGCAACTCATAACTATTGATTTAGGATTGTGTCATCAGTTTAGCTCCTTGATAAATTGCATAAAAGTATGCACATAAAGACTTACAAACATGCTTTAAAATGTTATATTGAATCAATGCTGACTTAACGACCTATGTGACAGATAAGCTCGTGTTGTGACACTTTGTGGCCTAACTTACAATGGAATGCTGTAATCATATTTATGTGTCATTTATGTGTCACTGAGTTTTAACATTTTTACTTTTATTTTTACAATTTTTAGAGCAGTCCACCATATCATAACCTTTTCCTGACAAAATAATCTAAACATCAGTTCCCGAAATCATCAAAACAACCCCTCTGCTAAGATGAAATTAAACCTCGTTGTCATGAAGCGCTTGTTCAGGATTCATGCAGCCATATGATCACTGCTCTTAAGGAAATAGTATGGCTCTTATGAGTCTTTTGGTGCATATAACTGCATAGTTGTAGAGTAATGCTTCCCAGGGCTCCAGGGAATCCATAAATAAAAAACCACTATATTTTGCTACAGTCACATCAGCAGATTTTTTTTGGACGAAACAGGAAGATGCTGCATGCACTGAGATACTAGTGCAGGACCTCAAGGCATGCTGAAATGACTGAATGCTTACAAAGCAAAAGCAAGTTTTAAAAGAGCAGACGGATGCTTTTCAATGTCAACACACAGTCAAGTATACTGTCCGGCCATTTTCTGCCCCAGCGGGTACATTTTTACCCATTTTCCCAGTAGTGAGATACCAGTACTGTACTCTATTATTCTGATTGTTTTGTTATTTATTTCATTTATTCCCCTGACAATGTATCTCTACACCTTTTTTTTACTTTAATATAAATTTAGATCTTAGTTTATTTAATAGAGTATATTAAGCCACATCCAACATCCAGGGTGAAATATTTGTTAACACTGAGAAAAAAATTATCAGCAATGTGATTGTCACTAAACACAATAACCGCACATCATAAAAGAATTCTTTTGGAGTCAGACTAAGAATGGATGCTGATGTGAAGAGCTAACCAGAAGCTGATTCAGTCCTTAAACTAAAGGCAGCCAGTGACAAGTTTTGGAAGTTTATTGTATTAAATCTTTTTGTATTAAAAGCCCGACACTTGTTTGTCTAGAATCCACCAATCCTGAATGCATAAATAAACAAAAGCCACCAATAGGATGAGGTGAAACACACAGGAGAAGTCTACGGCAACTGAGAAATGTAAATGAAGTATGTTAATAGCAGGAAAGGAGAAAAGCCTGAATCGTGCTGATTGACAGCATAAGCAGATCGTAGACATTTTCTGTAATTGTAGGTCTATCATTAGACCTAGCGATTATACTGACACGGAGAGCACGTTATCGTAGTATTAAATAGAACTCGGCTACGATTTTATTAAGATCAACTCATTCAGGCAGACAAGTAGGAATCTTAAAAGAGTCTAAAAGTCACATTTAACTCTTATCATTATGCAATATATTCAACAGGATCTTTTGTTCATGAGCATCTTACTCCATACATTGGAAAGAAAGTTGACGCTTGCTTTAGGATTTCTGTAGATTTGTTACTTGCTCTTTCAGTCCAGAATGTCCCCAGTGTGCTCCAAAGGAAACTGGAAAGAAGTTGTATGACACTCAGACATCTAAACCTAAACTTTTTTTTCCATTACTTAGAAAAGGTTGCAGTATTTATCACTGGACAAATCAATAGCAATTGGCACAGTTTGTGCATTATTGCATTTCACCCTTGGTCTTTGCGTATTGATCAGAAACATACTGAAAATGCTTAGAGAGCACTTAAGAAGAAAGTGACATTTTTTGATAGCTGCTAGAAGTCAACGTAAGCCATCGGCTTGTCATTTTTCACTCTCTCTCTTTCTCTCTCTCTCTCTCTGTCAGACCTTGATGGACACATCTCCTTACACGCTCTCCATAATAGATTAGATTCAGGACTTTCTCTGTGTGTGCTGTCATGTACCGCACTTCTTCTACTGCGCATGAGAATTGTGATCAATGTTCACCACATTCATACCTGTCTACACCCTCTCCTGCATGCCTTTCCTCTTCCTCTATCCTCTCCTCTTCCAATGACTCAG
This sequence comes from Tachysurus fulvidraco, assembly GCF_022655615.1. NCBI lineage: Eukaryota > Metazoa > Chordata > Actinopteri > Siluriformes > Bagridae > Tachysurus > Tachysurus fulvidraco. The sequence continues at coordinate 10,099,950 of NC_062541.1, read as the reverse complement.
TCACCAAATTTAGCAAGTTGCCTTCCTGTAACTCTGGCTTCTTCCCTCTCCTCTACACAGCCTTGAACTGGTCAATAGAATCGCTGCACGTTTCTGCTCAGTAGCCTGATGTACTTTTGATCAATGCCCTGATCAATACTTCATTTAACAGGCGAGGCAAAGGGCAAGAGCATGCTGCATTAGGAATTAACAAAGAATTTATAAAAAGAAGTCAAATGAGATGGTGGCATTTAGGCACAGGAAACTGGTACATTTTTTAAAGAATCCAGTTCCTGCTTTCAGTGTGTGATAAATCAGACTGCTCAGGTCAGTAGGATTTAATTTCAGACTGGCCAGGAATATTCAAATGATGGAAAAGTGCGGTGTGGATTTACTGTGCATTTGGAAATGGGGTGCGAGGAGAGAGAGGAAACGAGCCCTGTCTTAGCCATGTTCTGTTGCCCGATGGGTTTGTGTTTAAGGCGGTATCTATGTCACTCCACCACTCTCTTGGTTCTCCTGTCCCCTGGATAAGGTTATTCTCTTATCTCCCTGGAACATACCCAGACCTAGCATGCTAACAGGCTTTCTTACTTAATCCTAGGTCACAGTGAGTCCCATTAGAGGAAGAGTGGCAAAAAAAGAGAAGACTCCCATTTTACTCTGATTCCCCTTGGAATTTGGTATTGTGGAATTTCTTATTCATGCTGTCTTATTAATTTTATTTTCCTCTTGCCTTGTAGCACCTTGTGGAGGGAGTATTGCATCAGACAACGGAACCATATTTTCTCCTGGCTATCCGGACGAGTACCCGAGCTCTGCAGAATGCACATGGCTAATCACGGTTGCCCCTGGATTGGGAGTGCGCCTTAATTTCACCCTGCTGCAAGTTCACGGGCCCCATGACTTCATTACTGTTTGGTGAGCTGGCTGCTGGGGACAGGCAACTCTCTCAGACATGTTCTGTGCTTGCTTTAAAAACGTTTTGTACTAGAACCAGACAGTGTTATAACACAGCGCACAGCTCTGATCAGTTAGTGATGTCGTGTCCATAACAGTTTTCTCTATCTTGCTTATTGTTGGTGCAAACTAAGCCAGCATTATGTGTCATAATCATCATCCTCACCAATCACCAGTCAGCTATAAATTTCTCCATGACAATAAATTAGATTTGAAAGGCTGGTAAGGAATGTTTGGGATTCCTTAGCTAATTCCAGTGCTACAATTCCCATGGCCTTTTTCATTTTTTTGAGCTTTAATGGGTTGCTGGACAAGTGAGAAGCCAAAGCTTAAGTTCAGGGGATAATTCATCACCATCATAGCTTCTCTATTGTCGAAAGTTTCAAGAACATCTGTCTCTGTGGCAATATCACATGTTTAACCTCTCTGAGACAGGTTATTAGTGCCTTCTTGCAGTCTTATGGCAGGACATTGTACCATCCAAGTCATATATTGGTCAGGGGGTGTTGATTTTTCTATGAAATCTGCTCTGACTGTAGTGCTGTCTGAAATAAAAATTAAAGGCTTATACAAACCCGATTCCAGAAAGGTTGGGACACTGTACAGATTGTGAATAAAAACAGAATGCAATGATGTGGAAGTTTCAAATTTCAATATTTTATTCAGAATACAACATAGATGACATATCCAATGTTTAACCTGAGAAAATGTATCATTTTGAGGGATTTTAAATTTCATGGCACCAAAACATCTAAAAAAAAGTTGGGACAAGGCCATGTTTACCGCTGTGTGGCATCCCCTCTTCTTTTTGTTACAGTCTGCAAACGTCTGGGGACCGAGGAGACAAGTTTAGGAATAGGAATGTTGTCCCATTCTTTTCTAATACAGGCTTCTAGTTGCTCAACTGCCTTAGGTCTTCTTTGTCACATCTTCCTCTTTATGATGCGCCAAATGTTTTCCATGGGTGAAGGATCTGGACTGCAGGCTGGCCATTTCCGGTCCCGGATCCTTCTTCTATGCAGCCATGATGTTGTAATTGATGCAGTATGTGGTCTGGCATTGCCATGTTGGAAAATCTTCCCTGAAAGAGACGAGGTCTGGATGGGAGCATATGTTGTTCTAGCACTTGGATATTCCTTTCAGCATTGATGGTGCCTTTCCAAATGTGTAAGCTGCCCATGCCACACGCACTCATGTAACCCCATACCATCAGAGATGCAGGCTTCTGAACTGAGCGCTGATAACAACTTGGGTTGTCCTTGTCCTTTTTAGTCCGGATGACATGGCGTCCCAGTTTTCCAAAAAGAACTTCAAATTTTGATTAATCTGACCACAGAACAGTTTTCCACTTTGCCACAGTCCATTTTAAATGAGCCAAAGAAAACGCCTGTGCTTCTGGATCATTAGATATGGCTTCTTTTTTGACCTATAGAGTTTTAGCTGGCAACGGCGAATGGCAGGGTGGATTGTGTTCACTGACAATGTTTTCTAGGAGTATTTCTGAGCCCATGTTGTGATTTCCATTACAGTAGCATTCCTGTATGTGATGCAGTGCCCAAGGTCACGGGCATCCAGTATGGTTTTCCGGCCTTGACCCTTACCCTTGTTCCAGATTCTCTGAATCGTTGGATGATATTATGCACTGTAGATGATGATAACTTCAAACTCATTGCAGTTTTTCTCTGAGAAACTCCTTTCTGATATTGCTTCACTATTTTTCGCCGCAGCATTGGGGGAATTGGTGATCCTCTGCCCATCTTGACTTCTGAGAGACACTGCCACGCTGAGTGGCTCTTTTTATACCCAATCATGTTGCCAATTGACCTAATAATTTGCAAATTGGTCCTCCAGCTGTTCCTTATGTACATTTAACTTTTCCTGCCTCTTATTGCTACCTGTCCCAACTTTTTTGGAATGTTTACTGTAGCTCTCATGGAATCCAAAATGAGCTGATATCTGGCATGACATTTCAAAATGTCTCACTTTCAACATTTGATATGTTATCTATATTCTATTGTGAATAAAATATAAGTTTATGAGATTTGTAAATTATTGCATTCCTTTTTTATTAACAATTTGTTGTGTCCAAACTTTTTTGGAATCAGGTTGGTACTTCAGAAAAAGTCCACAGAATTTAAGCCTTATAATAAACAGGTTGATCATATAATCACGCAATATCACGCAAGCTGGAATTCTAAATACCGCCAAATATATTTGATATGGCCAAATGTTCTGGGTATTTTTGCTATTTTATTTTATATTTCTTGTTGAATGTGTTTCTTTGTCTTTTCTGTCTTATTCTGACTAGATTCCATAGTTAATGTCAAACGCTGTGTTCATGAAAAGTGTCATTTGCCATTGCTTTCTGAACATGTTGCTAATGATACTGTAGTAACCATTTGGGGAACTAGGAAGTGGAATTTTATTTGGTGAGCACAGACACAAACAGTGACACATCGCACTGTTGTAATATTAAATATAAGCACTCTTGGAACGCTGCTCAACCAATGAAATTAGTAGCCTGGAACTAACTGGTGTTAATGGTTGATATGAGATAGCTTTTGTAAGGAAACATTTATGAGACATGGGAGAGAGCATTTTTATTGTCTTATTAACTTCAAGCTAAAGTGAAAAAGAGTAGCACAAAGTTAATGATGAGTAGTTCTGTAGACACCTGACTATCACAACCATATGTTGGTCTTCCTGAAAAAAATGTCTAGAATATTTTGTGTACTATAACAAGATGTGCCTTCTCTTTGAACTCAGTGGCCTAACTGAAACATGTCCCAGCATGACAATGCTCCTGTGCACAAAGTGAGATCCATGAAGACACTGTTTGCTAACCTTGAAGTGGAAGAACGCATGTGACCTCCACAGAGCCGTGATCCTATACCCTCTGAACACATTTGGGATGAATTGCACCATGCACCTTTTAGCCCCACATTAGTACTCACCGGTGCTCTTATGCCTGAATGAGCAAAAAGCCCTACCACTATACTCCAAAGACAAGTAAAAGGTCTTCCCTGAAGAGTGGAGGTTATTATTATAGGAACTTAACAGCTTTGGATGTTCAGGAAGCCAATATTTACATGATAAAAGAAAAAGTTATAATAGACACCGGCATCAACCATTTTTCTTAGAAATGTTCCACAATGTTAAATGCAAGTGTAAATAGTAAAGACTAACTGTGTGTATTGCCTTAAAAAAATACAATAAACAACAGATGGCCATTCATTAAAACATTGAATCGTTAAAAATGGCTGTGGTAGCAAAATTAAACACTGCTACATTATCTATGATCATTTTCCTATAAGAGTAAGGGACAATATGTGTTTGTTTGTTTCTTAAACTAGGAAGCATTGGCCCTCATTTGATTAATCTTGCTTTTCCAGGGTACATTATCAATACAATGCCCTTGTAGTACCTCAATGTAGGACAGCATTTAGTCATGTTTACAACAAACTAAGGTGTGATGTAATTAAATGTCCTTTTCTGAGTGTTGGAAGTGTTGGTAAGACAGCCAGGGAAAAGCTTCATCCTGGCAGCATGAATGCTGCAGCCACACAGCAATCCTCCAGCCAGAAAGGCTCTTCTGAATGCACAGTAGAGAGTGTAATCTCTAGCACACACTCAGAGAGACACCAACAGATGGTTTTTAAACTGACTGACTGTAGTTGAAATTGAGATCGGGAAATGGCCAAATTGCCCCAGCTGCATGGAGAGATGTGAAAGATAGGGGTAAGTTCCTAAAGTAATTCAGCGCTCCGTTCTAGCCAGCAGGAGCCAAGATTGAGAATTCGGAGGCTATAGAGCATACTCCCACAACGTGCAGCCGTTAATCTGCAGAGAAATTCATGTGGCTGGATATGAACTCCATTTATAAAAATGCTATATATCAGATCAGATAGAATGGAGCATTGCAAGTTGGAATTTAGGAGAACTTAGGAGAATTCCGCTGCTTAGGTAAACTGAATCGCGTCACTTCTTTCTCCGCAGGGACGGACCACAGGAGAACGCACGGAAGCTTGGCGTATTTACAGATGGTGAACCAAATGACCCACCCAGCAGCACATCCAATCAGATACTCGTACGCTTCCGCAGCAACTCGGAAAAAGGCGGACTTTTCAAGATCAACTACCAAGGTGTTTCTGCCTTCCTACTTTCACATTAAAGCAAAAGGTTTCTTCAGTTCATTTACACTGTAGCTTTTTTCCTGCCTTTCTCTCATTCCAGCCTACAGACTCCAGTTCTGCTTGCCCCCTCCCATCATCCCCAATGCAGAAATCCTGATGGCCAGCAAAGAGTTCAAAATAGGTTTGTGCTCATCTCTTTCTCATCCAGACCATAATATTAAGGGTGCCAGGCTTGAGCATGTGAGGCATATGACTGTGTGGCCTTTGCCAATGTACACAGAACATTTTGAACATAGAAGCAGACTGCCAGTTCATTTTCAGGCTTGAGCGCCTCTCATTAATAATGTTCCCAGAATAGCAGAAGCAGCCACACACACACACACACACACACACACACACACACACACACACACACACACCTCCCTCAGCACTAACACACTCCCTCCTCCAGAACTCACTTTGAGGAGGGAAAGCTGCTTCACCGCCAACACAACAAATCCCAGAGGGCTGTGCTCATATGCTGATTCATTGCCAGAGCTGGAGAATTGGTTCATACCGAATTCAAAACAGGTTATCTCATTGTCATGCTTAAAACAGCATGATTATCCTATATTTCTTTCTTTTTTGCTATTCTGTAATTCTGCTTATAAGCCCGGTTTTAATCATCCCAGTTGCACAGAATGCACTTGTTTAGTAAAATGGAGCATTATTCATAGACGTTTCATTTGATGACAGTCATTTATTTTGAGAGAATAACTGTTTCATAGGAGTTTGTTGACGACTGCCATTGTGTTTAATGCTTCAAAATTGCGCAACGGTTCACGAGTTTTTCCTAGTTTCTTACTGTAGGTGTCGGTTACACTTTGTAATAAAAAGAGAAAAAAACATCAAACAAAAATTTTCAAACTTATTTGTTAATTGATTTTTCATATGAGAATAAGTTAACTGCAAATCTTTTATTGTTCCATTTATCTTGTTCCGTAACGTGGTGAATCCAAATGTTATGCTGGGAACACTGAGCATGACAATTAAATCCACCTTGAATTCGAACCAGTCCATCATAGGGCAGTCTACGGACACACAATCGCACACTCTTGCGTACTTAGGCAAATGTAGTGTACAGTAGCTACCTTTCTACTGGCATGAGACCCAGGGAAAACCCAGTAAACTCTGCATGGAAATTGACCCGAGCTCAGGATCACCCGAGTGGTTAAAACACTACGTACGTGCCACTCAATATGCAAAGCAACATCCTTTGATGTTTCCTATTTGCACATTTAAGGTGTTTTTTATGTAAAATTAATCATTTCAACAAACTCATTTTATTCTGAGTAAAGAAACAATAAGACTACAAGAGTGCGGTACCGGGTCTTAACTAAACAGCTCATGTAAAGGACTCTCTGCAAAGGCCGATGCAAATCATAATCATGCAATCAGGACTCCGTGGAGGTTTAAACAACAATTCTATCTCTTGCACTAACTCGCTCTGATTCTCTGCTGTTTTGATCATTGATTATGCACTACATTAGCTTAATTCACTGCTTTAGCAAAGACTGTTGTCTTAGCAGTAAACACACACACACACACACACACACACACAAACACACACACACACACACACCATTATCCTCTCTTCGCTAGTCTGTTGTCACTTTCTGAATTAAAGGATATATTATAAATATGCCGTTAAATCCATTTAATTTGTTTATACATACAATTAGCGTAACATACCCTGTGTATTATTTTCTTTTTCTGCTCTGCAACTGTTACTAAGTTCATGCATAATCTCTATTCTGCATTCTCAGGTGAGGTTAGAATGAAAACTGTGCTGTGCTGTTTCCCTAATTACACTGCAGCGCAGGCATGTCAAGTCTCCCTTTGTCCTTTTGTCCCTCCTTGTATCCTTACGGTCATTATATCAGACAGTGATAGGAAATGCACTTCATTAAGCCTTGGGCAAGACAGAAATTACCAGTCATTGCTGCTGTTGATCTGTGCAGTCTGATCTATTTGTGGAGCTGATTGTCTATTAAGTGTGCCAGGCTTGCACTGAGATCCGAATCGAAATTTCAAAGCCAGAATGTTTAACGTTTTATTCTCTGACTCTTTGTAGGTGATATAGTGCGTTACAGATGTTTACCAGGGTATCACCTCAACGGGAACAGCATCTTAACCTGCCGTCTGGGCACGCACCTGGAGTTTGAAGGACCTCCACCTTCTTGTGATGGTAAGGATTTGGTATCCTATTTGAAACATGTTACATGCCTGTTTAGTTTTTTTAGTAGTGTCTGAGTAGTCTGAGTAGTGACTACAGACACACTTCAGTGGTTTTCAAGAAGTGTTTAGAGAGTAATGAAAAGAAAGCTATCTTGAATGGACTGACCTGCCCAGTCGCATGACCTTAACCCAGTTAAGCTGCATGGCAGGGCATCATGGAGAAATCCTCAGAAATCCTGTCTACAATAAATGTCTGCTAATGTGGTTCTTCTGATGAGCATTTTATAGCTGCTCCTTCTTCTACATCATCATCTTCCTCTCCTGATTTAGAAGAGGATATGAGGATGTGCTCATTCTGGAGCTTTCATTCAAATGACAATTTCGACTGCTTCTGCTTAGTAGAATAAGTAATTTAAATGAACTACAATTACTTGTTATGTACAAGAGTACTTGCATTCAGTGCCATGATCGTGCACACCCAGTAGTTCAGTGTAGAATTACACAGTGTAGACTTCTGTCAACTGACTTTGGTTGTCCACAGTATACCAAATAAGCATGAATTATTTATAGGAAGCACTCATGAATAATTCAGATTAATTAATAAAGAATTGCTGTGAAGTCCATTTTTTAAATGTATAGATTACTGTATATGATTCAGCATCAATTTATTCTCATAAGATGGACTAGTAAGCTTTTTTTTATAGATTTATAAATCTTTAAAGTGCAAGATTTTGCCAAATAAAATACTATACTATAAAACACACACACACACACACACACACACACACACACACACACACACACACACACACACACGCACACATACACACACACACACGCACACATACACACACGCACATACACAAACGTACACACGCACACACATACACACACAAACACACATACACACGCACACACATACACACATGCACACACACACACGCACACACATACACACACGCACACACATACACACATGCACACACACACACGCACACACATACACACACGCACACACATACACACACGCACACACACACACACACTCAAACACACACCACCATCATTGCACCCACCATACACACGCCACACAAATACACACACATACACACACTACACATCACACAGTACACCACACACCACACCACACACACACACAACACGCACACAAATACACCACAATCCACACACACACAACACACAACACACGCACACGACACACCTACCCACACGCCACCAGTACCCACACGTACACACGCACACACCACGCACACCCACACACACACACGCACACACATACCACACCTACAACACCAGAACACACACACACTCATACACGCACACACATTCACACACATACACACTCACACAAATACACACACATATATACACACACACACACACACACACACACACACACACACACACACACACACAAACACACACACACACACACACACACACACACACACACACACACACACACACACACACGCACACGCACACATACACACACGCACATACACACACGTACACACGCACACACACGCACACACACACACACACGCACACACATACACACACGCACACACACACACACACACGCACACACATGCACACACATACACACGCACACAAATACACACACATATACACACGCACACACACGCACACACACACACACACACACACATACACACACAAACACACACACACACACACACACACACAAACAAAAAGCCTCAGATACCAGTATCTTCACTAAGACACAGACTTTCTCTTACTGTGGTTGTTCTCCCTCAGCATGTGTATAAAAGGTGGTTGGACTGATGAAGTCCTACAGAAGAGACACCTAATAAATGTGACTAATTACAGACAGGAATAATTAGTAGTTCTAGCATAGGCGGGTATTACAAGAAACAAAGGGTGGAAGGGACAGGAGCATGAGAGAGAAGTAGGAGTGTCTGATTTGCTTTTCTTTAGCCTTAAACATGACCTCCTCACCCTTCACTCCAGAAAGCTTGACTTAAACTGGAGAAATTCTTCTTATCATTAATTAGGGGATAGTGACAGCTAATCATGCCAGCTATGTGAATAGGGCTTTATATTGAAGGGCATCATGGCCATGTGACACACATTACATTCAGTTGTCAGATACTTTATAAAGGCAAAGCTTCAGAAGAGCAGGGGTGATACAGTGTGTATAAAGGTTAGGACGTTTTCAAGGGCTCTTCAGTTCTCGGTTTGGTTTTTAGTAATTTTAAGGAAGAGAGTATATTGAATAAAGGTTGCTGTTGGTGGTTCTTGTTGAGCATTGACAAAAAAAAGCACATCAAAGAAGATTGTTCCATCTAACCAGCTAAGTCATGTGGTTTTAGGAAAGAAAAGACAACAGGAAAAAAGCTAGTACACAAACAGAAAAGGAGTGGGAGAGTAGAAACAGGAAGGGGGTGAGAGGAGAAAGAGGCACTACTCATTGAAATGCAAGAGATAGCTAGGCTGCAGCTGAACCCCATATCACGCTCCACAGTGTCTCACTGTACACTCTCATCATTCTCCTGATTTCTCATCTCCCTCCAGGTCATCAGTGCTTTCTGTTTGCTATCTCTGACTAACAGAAAGGACCTCCGCTTTTCCTGACTCACAGTACACACACACACACACACACACACACACACACACACACACACACACACACACACACACACACACACACACACACACACACACAGCCCCAGATACATGTATCTTCCAAAGAAACATTGGTAATGCATTGTCCAAGGAAAAACATTGTGTCCAGAGAATAGGATTGGGAATTAACATTGCTTGAATATTTCTGAATTGCATTTTATGCAGCTGAGCTACTGTACCTATGAGCATTGCAGTCACAGTGACACTGAGGTTTGCCCATGCAAACACCCCCCAAATCTCTCCAGACTCATGGATTGGTGTTCAACTGAGCAGCAAAGCAGTGCTAGCCGTCACACTGCCATGGCAACGGAGGGAAAAAGTGGAATGCTTTAGGCTTGCCAGGTTTTGTCTTAAAATCTGTTGAAGACAAATCCTAACTGCAGATAGTTAAAAAGAGAAATTCCAATGGATAAACAGAGAGATCGGTTACATTAGTGCTGACATTATTTAATTAGCATTAACAAGCCATTAACTTAGGCATTGTCACATCCCTAACCAATGTTATGTAATTAAAAATCATTTAGCATGAACATTAATTAGCCTGAGTGTTTATTTCTTTTTTAATGATACTTTAGTTAAACTAGGTACACCTACACTGACTCCTTATTCCATCCGTAGCTAACAAATAAGCCCAGATAACAATTCTAACAGTTGATGATTTACTGAACTTTAATAGTCTTTCTCCCTTATACCACCTTTGCCATCACATATACTACACAGAGCTTAACATCTAACTTAGTAGTGTACCACAGAGCTAAAAGACCTCCTGTGGTGAAATCAATAGAAAGCAATACATGTCACTGCTGCAGAAGCTAAATAAATAAAGGTGTGTTCAGAGTGTGGATATTGTTTCCTGCCTGGTGTTTTCAACAGTTTTATAAACCTCAGTAACCTGAGTCACATATTTCCTTACAGCTGGCCATCGACTTAATGGAACTCACATGTGTACATATGTGTAGATTTTATATCTAATATATGGCCAATTATATCCAACATATGGCTGAAAGTGTTTTGCATCAACATCAACACTGAGTCACCTGGTCACAGACTTGTGATCAGCTTAGAACTCAGTTGGGAAGCTTTTTTTTTTATGCATAAATCAAACAAGGAAAATTAAGCACTGGTTTAAGTGTTTCAGGAAGAGGTAGATCTTCACCTGTAGTTTGAAGAAAGATAGTGACTAGGCTGAGATGGTGAAGAGATGGTGGGACGAGTTGAGCAGTGCTGGTACTGTAGATGTGTGGGAACATGATGCAGTTTGAGTAGTGATTAAGGGCTTTGAGGTAAGATGGAGCTGGTCCATTTTTTGGAATTGTAGGCCAGCGTCAGTGTTTTGAATCTGATGCTTGCAGCTAACGGAAGCCAGTGGATGGAGTGCAGCAGTAGAGTGGTGTTTAAGAACTTAGGCAGCTGCATTTGCTGTGGACGAATTGCGTTCAGAGGTAGACCTGCTAGCAGTGACTTGCAGTTGGCCAGTATCGAAATGACAAGAGACTGAACAAACACTTGAGCAGCCTGTGTGGATAAAAATGTCAGAATCCTTTTGATGATGTAGAGACAAAAAGGACAAGAGCGTGTCATATTAGGAACATGCCAGAAAAAGGACAGCTGGTTGTCCATGGTTACACCAAGGTTGTGAGCATTGGCCAAAGGGAAGATCAGAGAGTTGGGCATGGATATTGTGAGATCCTGATCTGGGGATGAATCACCTGGGATGACCAGCAATTCAGTTTTGCTGGGATTGAGTTTCAGCTGACGAGCTGTCATTCATAATGGTACGGTATGTCCGATATGCTGAGATCCGAGCAGACGCCGTGGTATCTGAGGGAGGAAAGGAGATAAGTTGTGATATCAACATAGCAGTGGTAAGAGAATCCATATCAAATGAGTCACACGTGACAAATGCTGCCGAATCGATTGTAAACAATGCGTTCAAAAATTGAGGATGGGAATAACTCTTGAAGGTAGTTGAAGGTACATGATCAAAACATGACTAGTGCCATATTTTGACTGGTGCCAGATGAGACACATCTCTTTTGAATTTGACACAGGGAAACTAAATGTGTCATGTTCATTTGTCTATACACATCCTGTAATTGTTGTCATTTTTTTTTCTGTCCACAGTTTTCAAATCAAAGTAAAGTTGATGACCCTTTCTTAGTGGAAAATGTTAATTAGCGGTCATCTTAGATGCATACAGAAAAGGCTAAAGGACGTCCAATTTATGTGCCAGGAATTGTAATTTATGCTGAATACCTAATCTACATCAAATCTGTACTATAGGCCGAGGTCATGGCTGAATCATAATTTACAAATTATAATATGTCTTAATATGGTTTTCCAAATGAAAACAGTTTTCCAGCTGTAATCATTAGCATGAGATCCGGCGAGTAGTTATTAGTGTACGTGTTTACTGTGTATTTTATGCAATACTATGCCCACTGCTTATGTAATTCCTGGTTCGCGTCTAGTAAATTTTATGCATAGTCACCACATCAGTGTAAACAACACAGACAAACTCATACAAACATACTGTATGTAGTAAATATTGTGGTTCTGAATCATGTGTCTGATGCTTACCTGAAAAACATCTTTCTTTATGCCGAGATGATGGGAAAGCATGAGCATCTGTATGCCACTATTATTATCTCAGTGATTTAATGAAACCTTTTGCACATTTTATATCCCCATGAGCTGTACAGGTTCATATGCCTCTGTATTTGACTCTCATAAATGAGATGTGTCAGCGCAGTACGCTTGCCTGGGCACGATATTTGCTCAGCACACTAGTACATGAAAGCTGCTCGGATCTGCCCAAAGAGGAACACTTAATAATGTTCTTACTCCATAATCAGTGTTCAGTTTGTATGATGCTAAATATAACATTTTTCTAATTTAATTATCTTTTCTTTTTTTCTTTTTTTTGTCCTTTTGTTCTTTTTTTTCTTTATTTTCTTTATTTCTTTTCTTTTTTTTTTTTTTTTTTACAATTAAACACCTTTTAAGCTTACAGCAAAATATGGCTGATTTGCATCCATTCCAATGACATGATGATATTTATTTAAAATTATGCTTTTTAATGAATATCTTATCAATCTCTAATATGGGTATTTGAGTTTTACGTTCAAAGTGGCATCGTCCGTCACACAGTATTACCGAAAACGAAAAAGAAAGATAAAAGCACCAGATTTGGAAATTGAATGTAGACTCTTGTGGAACATATGGTATGGATAGTTGGATTATTTCTTGTGGGTGAATTTGTTCCAGTAATAAGCTTGAGTGAGTGTTATTTTAAAAAGGTACAATTCACATTTCACCTTACAAAGGATGACTCTTGGAAAAGAATATTTCAAGCAGGAGATATTAAGTGGATGCACACAGTAATACCAAAGTTATCAAAGTGTTGTAAATGGAAAGGTGAAATCCAGTTATAATGTGCTGGGACAGGCATAAATGCTGTTTAAGTGCAGTAGAGAGGTTTTATTGTTGTTTTAAGTTAACTGCACATAGGCAGTAAAGTACACATTATGATTTTTTTTATATATATATCTTTGCTTATATTTAGAGAGAGCGAGAGAGAGAGAGAGAGAGAGAGAGAGAGAGAGAGAGAGAGAGAGAGAGAGAGAGAGAGAGCGAATGAGCAAGGTAAAGAGAGAGAGAGTGCGAGAGCAAGTGTTCAGTGAGGGAGAGAGAGTGAGAGAGTGTGAGAGAGAGAGAGAGAGAGAGAGAGTGAGTGAGAGCTAGAGAGAGTGAGAGACAGAGAGCGAGGTATAGTGAGAGAGAAAGAGTGAGAGAGATGTGAAGGTTTCAAATATTTCTACTCTACAAAGCAAAGTTTATCCAAAATGTAGGAATCATTTACTGCCATTTTTAAAAAGATATTTTACATTTTTTATTAACTCATGCGCTCACATGTGGACAGCAAGCGTGGATATAAATGCACTGTTCTGTCAGCATAATAAGATCAGGACTATCCTGAAACTTGACATCTGTGCAGCTGTCATGCAAAAAATGGTCATTATTTGAAGGAAGATGCACAGGTCAGTGATTGGATTTAATAGAGCATTTAGTCTTTTCTCTCTTCTAAACTTATGAGATCAATATTTGCATTCCTTTATTTACACACATAAGTAGATGAAAGGAATTATAAGCCAACAGTCTATTGTACCCTAAACCTTTTCCAAACATGTTGAGACCAAAGCGGTAACTCAATCACACTCACACCATTCAAACTCTGTAGCTCCAGTAGATTTATTTGGAGAGTAAAGAAATGGAAAATCCATAGTTCATTTCCAAAATCCAGGTATCATGAATATTTAATCTTAATGTTTTTTTTTTTTGGTTTTGTTTTTTGGCTTCTAGTTTGCTTCAGAGAATATAGTTTAGAGTGTCTGTGACAAGAGAAATGAAATGGAATATTAAAAACATTTCAGAGGTGAGGCTTTATCCTTCCGTGTTGTTATTTATTCAGACAGCCAGAGTGTAAATAAGAGACATGCTAATACCCATGTGGAATAATGAGATCAGACTCTGCATAAAGCCTGATCATTCAAAAGATAAATGTGGGAAAGTGTCCTGGTCTCACAAGTGCACTGAACAAGTGTCATGTCTGTACAGTATATAATAGTTTGGGGTGCTGCATGGACTGTAAGTAATAAAGCATGACAGAAGGTGCAGCAAAATAATCAATGATGGGGTGGTGTGGTGCCGTTACTACTCTAAATTTATAGCACTACTTCCTGTAAAGTGTTTTATTACTCCTATACCACAGCAGCTGGCCATCAATTATATATCTTTACTTATTAAAGGATGACACATCGAGGTAAGTTCCAGTTATCACTATAGCTACTGTACTATAAACAGTCATTTCTTCACTCTCTCTCTATTCTCTCTCTCTCTCTCTCTCTCTCTCTCTCTCTCTCTCTCTCTCTCTCTCTGTAAAAAAAAGCAGTTTGTCTTGTTACTAGGAAACCATAATACTTTTTGTCTATTTTCATGTGTATGAAAACATAAAGTTAAAGCTTTTTCTCCGACTGTTACAAACACTGACACTGGCGAATCCAAAAAACTTCAATATAACAATAATTACTAATCAATAAAATTATTATCGATTAAATTAATGATCAATAATAATTAATAACACAGGTTGGGGGTTTTTTTTGGTTGTTTTTATTTGTCTGTATAGTGCATCCACTATGCAAGCCCCTTTGTATTAGAATGAGTGCTTTAATATAATCCACACGATCTAAGTTTTGTGTTGTTACAGGAAATTATTCAGTGGTTTCTAATCAATCAGAATTGAGAATCCAGTTATGCTTTGGCACAGTATGACTCCTGTTTCATCACAGGCCAAAGAGACTTGTAAGAAGGTCACAGAAATGAGCTCCACATATGATATGCCAGTTAATCCTTTTCTGGAAATATGTCTGGGAAGCTATGCACTTTTATAACTAAACACACTAATGGATAAATGAATAATCAGTTCAGACAACAGGGAGACTTGTGCATACACACACACACACACACACACACACACACACACACACACACACACACACACACACACATACACACACACACACACATATATATATATATATATCCGACTTCTGACTTCCAAACCTCAGTACACACACACACACACACACATACACACACACATCATGATGAGAACAGAGTCTCACATGAATTTGTCAAATATTCTTTTATTTTTTCCAGGTCAGAGGTCCTGCTTGAAGTACTAAAATGGTAGAACTTAAATTGATTCTAAGTTGTACAGAGGCTCGGCTGCTGGCTTTCTCATATAGCATTTAGAAACCCATGAAGTTTATTATTGCTACTTAAAATTAGACTGACAGTATACTAACTTCAGTTTTCTTGACATCACTGTTGACCTGCGTCTACAGTGACTAATTCCTCTGCATGACCTCCAATTTCTTGTTGAGCATAAGTAATCTCTCTCTCTCTCTCTCTCTCTCTCTCTCTCTCTCTCTCTCTCTCTCTCTCTCTCTCTCTCTCTCTCTTTCTCTGCTCCTCCCAGTTTTGTGTCCAATGAATGAGGTACTGACAGCTTCAACAGGAGTGATACTGAGTCAGTCCCCAGGCAGCGGCTTCCCTCACTTTGAGTCCTGCTCCTGGGTGGTGAAAGTGGAGCCAGGCTACAACATCTCCTTCACTATTGAGTATTTCCAGACCAGCAGACAGTTTGATGAGCTTGAAATCTTTGATGGTGAGTGTATGGTTTCAGTCCTATTGGATATGATGTCATCACTAATTTGAACAATTTATAGTTACATTTACTGCTATGCTACATCTGTAAGACAAGACACTTTTCACTCTGTTTTTGTCTCTTGAAGTTAGTGAGACAAAACACAAATTTAAATGCAGCTTATCATGTCTACAAGAAAACAGACAGCCCACGATCATGAACGTTCTTACGTTTCTCTAATATATATTCCTAACAGAAATCATTTATCATATCAATCATTACAGGTTTTCTTTTTAAATAACAAGACAAGTGCAATCTATTTATTTTAAGCATTAGATTCTGTGAAGCATCAGCTTTACAGCTTTTACTATAGAAATAATTTCCTTTTTTAAAAAGCACAATAATAGAATGCTTTTATGAGAGAGAGAAAAAGAGGGAGAGAGAAAGAGAGAGAGAGAGAGAGAGAGAGAGAGAGAGAGAGAGAGAGAGAGAGAGAGAGAGGTCACATACTGAAGCTGAGAGGAGGATGCAATTTGTTACGAAACTAAATGTGTACTTTGTGTTAAACAGACGACACATGGGGGTTTAAATGAACACACTAATCAAGGGGTAAACCGAAAACAGGTGCAGGAAATAAGGACACATTTGGGAAACAACCAACGACAAGACATGGGCAGAGATAACACATGAATCAAACAAAACCTATGGCAATGAAAACAAAATAAAACACATTAAAACATGGAAACACACTGTAGAGCTGCAGGCTGTGTAGCTTGGCTCTGCTTGGTACGACCGAGGATTCATGACAAGATCGTATCAACGGCGTTATTGTCAGAGTTGCTCTGTTACAGAAAACTAATCAACACCTTCGGATTCAAGAATTCAACAGCTCTGTTGTATAAAATATAATTCACATCCAAACTTCTTCATTCTAAAAGCTGGATACAGTAAATACATACTTACATATACTAGTTTTATATTGTTTCCAAAACACTGCTAGATGACACATCCCTCATTACCGTATACAGTGTTATGGCTTTTATGTGGTTTATTTTCGTTTTTATCACGTGTTGTCACTGAATAAATCAACAAAACAGATTAGGTGAATATGCCAAGCCGTCGCATATTTTTGCCGGAGTTGTGTGTCCGTGATTCAAAAAAAGACAGGTAGGACAGAAGCATCCTTTTTCACACAAGTCACACAATGACATCCAGACTTGAAAAGGCAGTGGAAATTGCTTTAGTCTGTAAGAATGGTGCAAGGGCAGCTATCGGGTCATGGCCCACACTGTGGGTCAAAATGCTTCCATTTAGGGTGAGATTAGAAAGTGGATTAGAGAGCCAACAGGTCATTGCACATACACAGAGGGTCAACGCATCGTGGGCATTAACGCAAGAAAAGATCACTGTTTAGTGGCCAAAAAGGAAAAGATTCACAATCAACCTTCTTCTTTTCTTTGTTCCTGTCTTCTTTGATTGTATCAAATGTTTAAATGATTCGAGCACATGTCTACCAATTTAGTGCTGCATGAGTTCTCTCATTGCAGTATTGCATAGTGCCAGTAGCTTTTATCTTGCTCTGAAGCACCCGAAATTTAATTTGATACACCTCTTTTCTGTTTTTCTGTTCTGTTCTATTGTTATGCGTTTTCACACTTTATATGGATAATTAGACTTCAAAGCTATGAAATAGCAAAGGTCAAAAAAGCATTACTGAAAGTGAAATGTGGATGGAAGTGTGCACACATAAAGGCTTTAGTGCGTTAATTCTTAAGTATACTTCAGTATCTAAAGTTATCCTCATCAGGGTGTGTCAGGACCCTGGCAGAGGTGGCTTGGATGTGGATGGGGCAATCACGTGACACAAACAAACAACAAACGCATATGGCACCAAGTAACAGGGTGATACTAGTGCCTGCATATTACACCACACACACATATTCTTCCAGTCATTTTCTCCTAGAAGACATTTAAACCGACCAAAGCAAGTACTTCATGTTTTTGGAAAGAGGAAACCAGTGAATCCAAACAGCAAACCTGAAAGTAACCAATAACCAAAACCCTCAAGCTGTGTGTAATGTGTCTGTCTGTGTTTTCCCCTTGTTTCTGTCTGCCGTCTTTCCCTGATGTTAATTGTTGACCCCGCCCACCTATCTGTTACCATGGACACTAATTACATTCATTCTCTTCCCCAGGTGTTTTGTCTTAGTCCTTGTCTGTCTCTGTTTTGTGATTGGTTCTCGTTCACCATATATACTCTGTCTGTTCACTTCAATGTTGTTGGTCGTTGTTGGTGTTGGTATGTAGTGTGTTTCTGTTCGATGTTCCCATTGCCTGTTCGTTCTGTGTTCTGCCTTGTGTTGCCTGCCTGACTGTTTTTCTGTTTCGTGTATTGGCCGATTAAAACTCTAAAAACTGCATTTGGATCCTCACTCGCCTGTTGTCTCACCGTGTCACTCGTGACAGAACCCGGTCGGCTCGGCAGGTTCCGTCGACCCGGTCGGTTCCGCGGGTTCCGTCGACCCGGTCGGTTCCGTCGACCCGGTCGGTTCGGCAGGTTCTGTCGACCCTGCAGGTTCCGTCGACCCGGTCGGTTCGGCAGGTTCTGTCGACCCTGCAGGTTCCGTCGACCCGGTCGGTTCAGCAGGTTCCGTCGACCCGGTCGGTTCCGTCGACCCGGTCGGCTCGGCAGGTTCCATCGACCCGGTCGGTTCCGCGGGTTCCGTCGACCCGGTCGGTTCCGTCGACCCGGTCGGCTCGGCAGGTTCCATCGACCCGGTCGGTTCCGTCGACCCGGTCGGCTCGGCAGGTTCGGCAGGTTCCATCGACCCGGTCGGTTCCATCGACCCGGTCGGTTCCGTCGACCCGGTCGGTTCGGCAGGTTCTGTCGACCCTGCAGGTTCCGTCGACCCGGTCGGTTCGGCAGGTTCTGTCGACCCTGCAGGTTCCGTCGACCCGGTCGGTTCAGCAGGCTCCATCGACCCGGTCGGTTCCGTCGACCCGGTCGGTTCGGCAGGTTCTGTCGACCCTGCAGGTTCCGTCGACCCGGTCGGTTCCGTCGACCCGGTCGGTTCAGCAGGTTCCATCGACCCGGTCGGTTCCATCGACCCGGTCGGTTCAGCAGGTTCTGTCGACCCTGCAGGTTCCATCGACCCGGTCGGTTCGGCAGGTTCTGTCGACCCGGTCGGTTCAGCAGGCTCCATCGACCCGGTCGGTTCG